>NW_028242236.1:0-228191 GCF_964263255.1 Lissotriton vulgaris | reverse complement strand
AAGGAATTTTACAGTAAACATATAAGAGGTGTACATATTGAGGGCCTTTTTACGAATCTGGCACTCCTTGCCACGGTCTGCCCACCATACTACATTTGCGGTGGTCGGACCACCAGCAGTCCGCTACGACACCACCAGCACTGCCAGGATCCTGGATCCCGCTGTGCTGGCAGTGTGCACAGTGAGGAGGAACAACAACAACAAGTGCATGGTTGTGCATGCGCTGTGTGGCCTGCCCTGCACGACACAGTGCATGCCACACCATGCACGGACAAGCAGTCGCCACTGTCAAGGGCAGTCTTCCTGGGACTGTGGCAGCGGTCCCAGCCGAAGACCGCCAAAGTCGTAATAAGGCCCTTAGACTTGAGTCTTGAGTTTCTTAGTAATAAAGGGCTATAGCAAATCACCACAAGCCCAGGCCCCTTAGGTCACGTGTGGTCAATTCAATCGGTGTATTGTGTGGTCAACCACGTTGAGATTTTCTTCCCAATATCAAAGTCTCATCAGAATTGGCTTAGCATATGGGATCCCTTTGGTTAGAGACACAAACGAGTCCAGCCACTGTGTAGTTGAATGTAAGTGGTACCAGAATATTGGTTGATGGCACCATTGGGTCAACAGCCTCATGGAGAGGATTGATGATGTAGGGAGAACCAGCGCCCCCTATATGTCAGAAAGGGCTGCTAGTGTCACGTGCTGTAGCAGTAGCGGCTAGGACCTACATTGGTTATTACTCACTGTCTAGGACTATATGTTGAGAGCAGGTGGAGAAAGTGTACTCTGCTAATAAGTTGGGAATCACATATCACATTTACCATACAGATGGCAAGTGTCAGAATATCAGGGCCATAATAAGCACAGAGGAAACAGTGGTACTGTCACTGTCTATACATTTAAGGATGCAATTTCAGCAACAATGTATACTTTTCACCAAGAAATAGACTTGCCTTAGCTCATTCACCTCAGTGACACAAGCAGTTATAAAGGCGGAAGTAATCCGGAATATTCATGGGTGCGTCTCAGTGTGTACCTTGTTTAATACTGTTGCTGCTGTAGGTGCTTCAACCTACACTTTTAGCCCAGGTATTCCCCAGATGTCCGAAAAACACTGGTTTAAGAAGAAACCAACCACAGCATTGGATACTCACCGAGGGTGGAAAGTTCCCACAACATAAGGCAGCTTATTAGACTCAGTTTAAAGCCGCTTCCCCTTCCAAGCAGCAGGACAATGCAACGCTGGTTCCGACCCATCAGAACATTGATGGGCCTATTTACAAGCCCCTTGCACCGCCAGTATGTCACTTATTCCCATATTAAAAGTGACGCAGCGGTGGTGCAAAGGGGCGTGTAAACAACCCCCTGACTGTGTAACAGAAACTCAATTGAGGCTTTGATGGACTTTGTCTTATACTGTAAATTCTTTGCCAGATTTGAGCTCCAGATTACCCCCACCCCTGCTGGAGGCCACATGGATCCATCAAAGTAGACCTGGAGGACTGTGTTTGCAGCTGATTGAAGATTTATTTTACTATTTGAGCAACTCTGTCACAAGCCTTGAGATTAAGAGGAAAGATGCTATGCCCTGCACCAATCAATTTCTTTTTAACTAAGAATGTCCGACTGATTAACCTCATTTTGTATAAATTAATTGTCTCATTTTATTGTCTCTTTTTATCAAAATCTAATAGTCTATATGTGGTTTAATATATAATTGTATTTTTTTATTGTCTTGTTTTTTTATAATTGCTAAATAAATGCATTATTACCTCTACTGTGACTTACCAGCCCAAAGAGTTGTTTGGGAGGGGGTAGAGTCTGCGATACCACATAATCAAATTGAGTAGATTAGACCAGGCTGGGGAGGTCAGATGAGGCATGATGTGCAGTTTGGAGTTTTCTTGAGTTGCCCTTTGCAAAGCTCACCAGGGCCTTCTGGTTTACACAGCAGTAAACCTGCATTAATTACAATCCTGAATTAGGAGCAAAAAACCACTTGTACTTGAATGAGGATTCCCTTGCTACTTCTCTTTACGGAGTTTTATATAGGCAAACTTGACCCGCATCGGGTATCAGAGCGCTTTATATAGCACCAGTTGCGTTATATGAGGACACATTCATTTGGGGAGTCAAGTTATTTGCCCAGAATCACAGGAAATTCAGCGTCATTGCCGAGACTCGAAACCAGTTCTCCAGATTCGAGGTCGACCGTCCTAGCCACTAGGCCAACTCATGTCCCCAGCTCCTTTCCTTCTTGTAATGAGTGCCAAAGTCCTTTGGACTGAAATCCAGGTATGGAAAAAAAAGATGTTGCTGGAACTGATGGAGCTCAAGAAAACTTCAAAAGAAAACTTACAAACTAAGCCCCAACTCACAGTGATATTTGCACCTAAGTGCTAGTTATGTGAGCAGAAAGCTCAGCGATCTGCAGTTCCCTGACCCCGATTCACAGACTCTGGATCTCCAGACATTTCTGCCCACAGATCAGAATGCAGACATTTAAACAGTTGATACATGTAGGACAAGGGCAGTGGGTTGTTTGTCAGAATATCATCAGCCAAATCCTTGTCCTTCTACAATATTTCGACCAAAACACCGAATACTAAATTATAGTGAAGGTAAGTCTATCTTGGTAAATATAAACGTATTAGTCTTACCTTCACATCTAGGCATCTTTTTTTTTTTGATATTTTAAATATTTATATATAACATAAACATTGTTAATATGTGACATCATACAACTTGTTACAGTGATACTGAACAGGAGGACACTGAAGTCTGAAGGGCATATTTACAAGCCCTAAATACCACCGTAGTGTCCGTTTTGACGTTTCGGTGGCGCAGCGCCATTTTCCATATTTACAAGGTAGCTCTTAGCCAGTTTGCATGGATTAATACCACCTTGCAAATATGCCTCTTTCACCACAGACCTCTGTAGAAAGGGGGCGGGCAATGGGTGTTTCAGTGGGCACTACACCGCAATACCCATTGCTTTTGACGCTGCACCAGATGTACCAGGCTGAGGCCGCACCAAAAATGAATGCCGTGGAGAACCAGACGTTGGAATGGTACAACAAGGAAGAATTAATTTCTCCTCCTTTTTTGCTATTTCCTTGTGTGCTGTATTCTGCAGCACACATAGAAGGTGCAAATCGCCATTATTGATTGTTTGTTTAAGGTGTCCCTTCCTGCACATAAAGAACCATACATGTTGGACAGGCACCCAGGCACTGGCCCTAGGCAGCTTTTTTGCACCAGCACTAGGGGAAAAACGGGCGTTTTCTGAATTCTTGTGAATACAGTGCATACCTGTGTTTTGAAGATGTCAGACATATTTGGAGCAGCTCCTCGCTTCGACATTTTCTTGTGAATACGCCCCTAAGGGTCTGCACTGCTCTTGGTGCGCGCTGTAGCAACTTGCTGAATATCGTCATTGTGGTGGAATTGGGATGAAACATTGGGGTCAAAGTGAGGGACTGGCGGGGGGATGTATGACGGTACAACGCATACATTTACATCACAGTACATTATATTGCGGTTTTTACAACGCAAGTCGTTACAACAACTTGCATTGGAGGGTGCTGGACTTAGGAATAGTATAATTTACTATTCCAACCCCAGTCTACGTACAGTAGGGAAGGTGTTGGATAGTAAATTGTACTATTCCTTGTCGTAGAGCGCCATCTAGCGCAAGTCGTTGTAACGACTTGCGTTGTGAAAACCGCAATGTAATAGCATCGCAATGTATTTTACTGGTGGGGTAGCTGCAAAATTCACGTCTAGGCATCTTGACGATACATACATCATCAAGGCTCTGGCCCAGGGACACAGCCTTTCAGGGGCCCCCTGATAGAGCAAGCTCTGTTATGCAGAGAGCCTTGCACTGACGGCAATGAATGATTCTCAAACATATTGTTTTAAATACCTTTTTCTATTAGTTTATTTTTAATGTGGGTGATTTGTGAGAGCCTTTTACATACATTTTGAAAGGAAATATGCTTATGTTTCATACACCATCTATAAAAAGTTCTTTTAGATCAAAAGAGGATCTCACTTATGAGAAATGGAAGGATGTCACAGAGCTTTCTTGCAGTAATATTAGTGAGCTGCTGCTGTGTTACAATATTGAAAACACACGTCACTATCTCTGAATATTAGATGCAAACACATTTAGAATGTGGATGAGTGTGCCTGTGCACTGTCTGTGACCTGGCCAAAGAGGGCTTGAATGAACTGAAACTGGATCATAACCTCAAAACTGTCCTGAACAAGGGCCCCCAAACACGTTTGGCCCAGAGCCTGCAAACATCCTTAAGATGTCCCTGCTGGAATGGGAGTTTTTAGTGCATGAAACCGTTCCTTCTGGAATGCCCTGTATTTTATTCCTTTTAAGAGAAGAGCTAGAGTACGTGACTTTGCCAGGTGGGAAAGAATTGTCCATATATCACCATTTTTCACCAAGGTACAAGGGAAGAGATTTCTCCAGTGGCGGTTGCTTCGAGAGGGCAATGGAGCATCGCCCCCTGCCAGCTGCAGTGGTGCTAAACATGAAAAAAAATGGCAATTAATTAATTTGATTAGAAATGTGTTTTTCATGTTTAGTGTGCAGCAGCCTCCAGTCAGGATACATCAGGGAGTGTCCTCTGCTGCAGATTAGCAGCATAGAGGACTGGAGAAGCAAGATGGACCCTCCGAAGTACACATTTCAATTTGGCCGGCTCTATTGACCCGGCCAAAGTGCCATGCCCAATTTGCAGCTCTCCACTCAACTGTCTTAGCCAGCGGGGGGGAGAACAAGCACAGGCCTAAAGGGCCTGCAGGAGCGCCCAGCCAGGATTCTCCATACAATCCTGGCACTGCTCTCATGCTGGTGAGAGTAGCACCAGGATTGGTTAGTGAATTTATTAGAGGCTGGAGACCACGGATCTTACAGAGGAGGGACCGAGGAGCACATCGGATGTGCAGCCAACTAGGTAACTGACTTTACTTTTTTATTATTTACTACCCGCCTTTCCTGCGTGCATACACCCACCCACCTACCTACCACTTAGTTGGCTGCCCGCCTGCCCCACCGTTGAGTATACTTGCCAGCTGTCCTTGGATTTTTCGTGTTTTTCATATTTCTGCAATGGATTGTGGACAATCGAACAGAATAAAATCTATGGGGCAGATTTACAATTACTGGTGCATCCCTGCATATCGGCAGGGATGCACCAGTAATTGTGCGCCGCAGCTCCGTCACCCTGGATGTGCTGCATTTACAATGCGATTCAGAAAAGGGGGTGGTGATGAACAGAGTGTCTGAATTAAGCAGACCACTCTTACCCAGTCCAAAGATCAGGGCTTGATCCATCACCGTTATTTATCTCACTGCACCATCCCAGCTCAGAACCTGTCTATATGCAAATCAGTCTGTCCCTGGCCCAGTGCATCATGGGCTCTTGACTGGGTGAGAGTATTCTGCTTAATTCAGAGACTCTGTCCATCACCACCCCTTGTTGTTAAATATTTTGTCCACCCTAAGCGTGAAAGGGTATACTCAGATGTGAGTCCCTTGCTCATTGCACCATCAGGATTCAAGCAAGCTGGGCCGACGACGGCTGAAATGCCAGAAACCGGTCCCCGGAAGCTTGTTTCCTTCCCAGTGTAAGAATTGGCTTGGTAGTTTGGTTTGCCCTGTTCCCATCATGCACTGGGACAGGAACAGACTAATTTGCATATAGCCAGGTTCTGAGCTGGGATGGTGCAGTGAGCTAAAAAACGGTGTTGGATCTAGCCCTGATCTCTTGACTGGGTGAGAGTATTCTGCTTAATTCAGAGACTCTGTCCATCACCACCCCTTGTTGTTAAGCATTTACAATGCAGCGCACCATGGGGCAAAAACGGCACAGAAGCGTCACGCATCTGTGCCGTAAAAGCAGCGCATTGCTGGAGTTGCGTCTCATGCAAGACGCAGCTCCAGCAATGCTATGGGGGGCTCTATCTCCCCTATGCTGCGTCAATCCTTACGCCTGCTTCAAGCAGGCGCAGGGGTTTGACGCAGCATGGGCCCAAAAGTGACTGAGTGAAATCTTGTTCCTGCGCCGGAATGCCCCCCTGCGATGGAACATCTCCGTCTGGCGCAAGGCTTTACAACGTGACGCAGACATTGTAAATACCCAGCACCACGGTGCATCTTTTGTGCCACCGATGCGTCACAAAAGTGACGCAACAGCGGCGTAAAAGAGGCACAAGGGGCTTGTAAATCTGCCCCTAAATTTCTTATACATTAATCTGTGCACCATTTTAGGTTAAGTAAATTTGCAAACATACAACACATGTCTATGGCTCATAAATGGATGCATCTTTGTGAATAATGCCCTGAATAAGTGGAAGGTGGAGCCCATACTATGACCAACGAGAGATGTGGCTAAGAAAATAATATCACCCAGGAAAATACATTGCTAGTTTGCCCCAGATGAATATTCCCCACACAGATAGTACCTGACATTCGACCTGCTGTTCAAGCCCTCCTACTCTTGCATGGTGGTAACACTCTACTCGCTGGCCTACCAGACTCCACACTGCCACCCCTAGGAGGCATCATACATGCTGTGACGTCACAACCACTCGCTTGGAGCCAGGTTTTTTCTTGGCCGGGTGGGGCCAGGGTGGCGGGAGGGCTTTTCTTAAGTTCAGCTGGGGGGAGCGTTTTCTTATCCCCCAGCCTGAAATATGAAGTGAGGAAGGACTTGGGGCAGCAGCTCCCTGGAACCCCCACAGCTTCTTAGAATTCTGAGTTCCGGGGTCTCCGAGACCTAAATGTTCATATTTGCAGGTTAAGGGCCTGATAATGAAATGTAGTTGCCCTGTACTGAAGATCCGTAGAAAGATCCTTAGAGTATGGACTTTTAAAAACAAAATTCTGCTATTCCCTATGTCATTGCAGGCTTGCGGAAATAACGCATTTTGCAAAATGGCCCCCGTCTCCCAGAGATGCCCTAAATCCCACAAAAGTTGCAAAGAAGGAAACTACCTCTGAGTAAACCTGTAGTGATATTTCAGTTCAATTTTAGTTTTTCATAAATGTACTTTATTTTATTGAGGCAAACAGAGCTGGCTTGTGACAGAGCTCCATTTCCTGCACTGTGGGGCTCATTTACAACTTTTTGGCGTAGGGCAGCACTGCAAGCCTTCCTGCTGCACTGCCCTTCCTCAAAAGAAAAGGGCAGGAATGTGCCATATCTATGAGATATGGTGCATTCCTTTCCTTCTTTACTGTGCTGGCTTTCAAATGGCTGCCTTGCGCCAGCGCATGCAGGATTGTTTTTGTGCAGGAAGGGACAAACAATGCAGGGGATTTCCTCTTTCTATGTGTGCAGCCAAATGCAGGACACATAGAAAGAGGAAACAAAAGGAGAAATAAGGTATTTTCTCCTCACTGCGCCTCCCCTACGCCTCCCCTTCGATAGGCGAAGGCTTTTGACACATTGCCAGGTCTACGGTTTGTTGTTGTCAACCTGGGAATTAATAAAATGTCATGGGTGTTACATGGAAACACCCACAGTAATGCCCATGGCCTGCCTTCCCCATTGTAGTGTGAGGCAAAGCACTTGCCTGCTCTGCTTTGCCTTACTCCATATCTACAAGGCCATGAAAAGCCATTAAATTGGCTTTGCGTGGCCTTGTAGATATGGCTAAGTCATGTCTGTAACTGAAACGTCACAAAAGTAAATTAAATAAATGAACCCCATATGCATCAAAGGGCCATATGCATCAAAGAGTTGTTTTGCGATTCTCAAATAGCAATTTTTTGCAAATCACTATTTGAGAATTGCAAAACGCGATGTATGTAGGAATTGCAAACACTTTTGCGAATCCTGCATATTCCTTAATTGCGAATCGCTAATTGTAATTCGCAATTACAGAATATGTCCCCATTCATTCCCATGGGCCTATAGGCCCATAGAAATGAAAGGCGAGACATTCGCAATTTGCGACTACCCATTAGGTACTCTCAAATTGCGAATGCAATTTCAAGGATGCAAGGGTGTCAAAAGGACACCCTGTTGCACCCCGCAAATAAGCATGGGTGCAGATGTGGCGCTCCTACATGCCCTAAGGGCATGTATGTGCGCCACATGTCACTTTGAAAAATGCATGGCGGGCATTTTTCAAAGAAAGCTCAAATTACCATCAAACTGAAGTTGGTGGTAATTTGCGATTCCTTAAGCCAGAATCGAATAACTTAGGTGCTTCCTACATTGCATTTAAGGAATCCCAGTTTGCGATTCCTTAAATGCATTTGCAAAATAGGGAACCGCAAATTATGCGATTCCTTATTTTGCGAGTGGGTTTTAGTGTGATACATTGCACACTGCTAAATTGTGATTACAAACACTGAAATTCTGTAACTTTCAGCTTTTGCCATCGCAATTTGGCTTGATGCATATGGCCCTAAATCTTTACAAAATCAAATATTTACAGTTCAGGTTTTCTCCGACTAGACAGTTGCTGACAAGATTTGATTGTTATTTTGAAGAGCATTCAGTGCCATATTGTGCTTTATGGGCTATAACCCCTAAACACAAGGAGGGGGCCCTGAACCATCTCCTAGGCAGGGTACACCCCTCTACAAAGGTTTGTTTTCATGTGTCTTTTGAAAGATGACACTTGGTTGTTTTCTCAGGCCTGGGGATCTGCAGTTCTGGTTGTATCTCACAAAACTGTATTATTTATGTTTACTTACCAAAATATTGATGTCACAATATTGAGGACCAGTATATTGCCAAGGATAATGCACCCAGGGAAGTATACAAGGGCTATACCAGTTGATAAAGGCCTTGAACCCAAGTTATTGGCTTGAGCGGCAGACAAAGGCCTATAACAAGGCAGAAGGGCTATAAAGCCCCTACTAAGGGAAGTAGGATCTAAATTAAAAAGGGAGAAACTCAAAGAAAGAATATTGTGATATTAAAGCTTATACCAGCCATTATACGCCCAGAGCTAATTCATTGTCTTTAAAGGAGCTCTCAATATTCCTTTCTTCTAATTACTATTCTTAACACCACATTTATTTCCATTGATGATATATTGGTGATCAGTCTTGTGGAGTAAAAATGTTTGCAGGAGGGTATAAGATTGATTGCAGCTCATCTACAGTGCTCAATTCGAGCCAGTGCTTTCTAGTGCACGGCACTGGAACTTTATTGGCAACACCGGCTTTTAAGACAGCCTGCCACATGGTGGTGCTGTTTGTCTTATGTTTTTGAGGAGCACAACACCTTGCGGGTAATACTGAAATATATATATTAAAATTAGGGCTGGGCGTGGTTTGCGTAGCGCCACTACGCACACTACGCAGAATTTTGGAAAAAAATTGCTGAAAACGAGGGCACGTCCTGAGGGTCCGTGTGCCCAGGACAGGGGTCCCTGGTGCCTGGGCAGACTCCCTGATCTCCCTGGCCTGGTTGGGTTGGAAAGCAGGGACCGGCCCCATCCTACGGCCTGCCAAGAGTCCATCTGCCCGGGACAAGGGTCCCTGGTGCAGAGCCCCGGAGACCTGCAAGGCTCCCTGGCAGTCTTCCCCCAGGCGGCTGGGCCCCAGGAGCGCTTGCAAGACTCCCCATGCCTGAGGACCAGCATGGGGTTTCAGAGCCCCCCTGAGCCCTGAAGCCCCGGAGCCCTACAGCCCCGGAGCCCTGCAGCCCCAGAGCCCTGCAGCCCCTGAGCCCTGCAGCCCCGAGCCCTGCAGCCCCTGAGCCCTGCAGCCCCCGAGCCCTACAAGGGCAGGCGGGGCGGGAGCGCTACCGCGAAGGCTCGAGGTGGACAGCTGGGAGACCTTCTTTGCACACTGATTAGCAGTGGCAAGTGCCTCCAGCATCTAACTTCACAGCTCTCTGTCAGGAAAACAGTCCAGGGAAAAAGCAAAATGTTTAAGTGAACTTTAGCCAACAAGGCCAAGTCCAACACCACTTTAGCAAATTGTGATGAAATTAGAGCTGTAAAATAGACTATTTACCCCCCTACTTCTTTTCAGAAGGGAGGGGTCAGTCACTTCTCTCACTCGCTGTACTTTAGCTTTGTTCAATGTAAATGGAAACAACAGGTCGACCTGCTTGGAAATGTGGGGAGCAAGCTGAGGAAGTGGGCATATGCCTCTTTGTGGAAATGTTTGTTACCTGCATTTATTTATTTGTTTTATTTACAGAGTAAGTACTGGGACCGCGACCCAGTCGTTTTGGTTGATCAAAGTGGATCTTCTCTCTTTGACATATGCTGTAGAAATGTGAAGTAAAATCTACTTTTTTCTCAGTCCTCCATCAAAGGAGAACTCTCGAATGTCTGTGATTGCAGTTTCTGTACTCCATCCAGGTCTGATGCTTGACTGTCAGTAAAACCTTACAGCTAGTGAGTGAGTTCAAGGTATAAACTAGACATTTCCCTTTTTTTCCGTGTAGGCATAAATGCATGCCCTGGGGTCACACTGGTGATCATTTGTTGATTTTATCTGGACCTTTTTATCATCAACATTGGAATAATAAGTGATGTTTTGGAAGTATTTTGTTAACCTTCTAAGAGTAATCGCCAATATTTGTCATGCAAATTGGTCAGTAATATGGCCCTTCTGCATTCTGGTACTTGCAGTTCGCAAATATTTTCAGAATTGTACTTTTCATATCCTTGCAAGTTGCACAGTTTTTGGGAGGTCTCCCGACACCATGATTTAATGCTCACCAGCAGAGCTTGTATCTTCTCCTTTGTCAAACTGTGGTCTGTCATGTTGCTGCATTAATCTACATTCCCAGTTTTGGGAACAGGGTGGGTCCTTTCTGATGACTATGGACAGCGGTCACAAAGGATCTGAATAGGTTAATCTTTAACTGAATGCACCCCGGGCTTGGTTCAGATCGGGAAATTAGTGTGTAACATGAGGGGGAGGAAAGGGCAGGAGACGTGTCTTAGTTTTAGCAGATTTTATTCGTTGGAACAACAGATCAGTACAAGTCTTGCGAGGGACATCTCGTCTTGGGGATCGGCTTCTCTCTTGACGGGTCTTCCGGAGTAGTCCCTCCTCCCTTCGTCGGACCGGGCTCCTCCTTCGGGTCGGCTCCGTTCTGACCCAAGTTCCACCGGTGAAAGGGGAAACACAAAGAGGCAAGTATCAGTACTTCCTACACGAACGGATATCAAGGGGGGGTGCATGAGGGAAACCGTAAGTGCTAACAACCGTACTCTATACGTGCAAGTGGTGAAGGGGCGGGTTCCCGGGAAACAGGTCTGGTCTATGTAAGGCTTTTGCCTTTCTTTCTCACCCAGCCCACGATACGGGTACGCACCTCTGATAGCCACACCCCTCCTGGTGTGCGGCTGGGCGACGCGTAGTGTTGGCCTCCTGGCTTTCTCCCTGGCTCGTCCTTCCTCCCGTCCGGTTCTTCTCCTCGTCCTGGCGGCTCCTCCGTCCCTGATGTTACTCGGGTTGCACACGCCTCGGTTTCTTCCTCCGCCTCCTGCTTCTCCTTTTCGTCCTCCGCTCCGATCTCCACTCTGCTCCACGCCTCTCCACTCTGCCACGCACTGTCTGCTCCTCTGGTGTAGTAACACCTCTGTGGATTATCACCGCTGACGTTTATCGGGACTCGTGACTCCTCCTCCTCCATACGACCGCCCATCCAGTTAAAGGGCCCGATCTCGTCCTCCTCATCGCAGATGTATTTTTCTTCCCGGGTCCATTCCGGGAGACTCTGAGGCTGAGGAGATAAGAGGGGGCGGTCACAAGTTATAGGGTCGCGCCGGGTGTCAGGGGGGCGTGGCTCGTGTCGGTCCTCCTTGTTACACACCATCCCCCCTGGACACTTCCGTTCGGGAAGTGGATTCCTGGAGAGGAAATCAGCACCCGTATTGTCAGTCCCTTTTCTGTGACATATTGTAAAGGCATAGGGCTGTAGAGCCAAGAACCAACGCATCACTCTGGCATTGAGTGATTTGTTGCGAGCCATCCACAGTAGGGGCGCATGGTCTGTATAGAGAGTAAATGGACGCCCCTCCAAATAGTAAGCCAGCTTGTCCACCGCCAAATTTATCGCTAGGCATTCCTTTTCAACTGTAGGGTAACTGATCTCCCTGGGGAACAGCTTCCTGCTGACGTACAGGATCGGATGATCCAGCCCATCCACCCCCACCTGCGATAGCACAGCCCCTATTCCGTAATCGGATGCATCCGTATGCAGGGAGAAGGGACGTGAAAAGTCAGGGGAGGAAAGGATGGGGGTCGATGTGATCATACGTTTCAGGGCAGAGAAGGTTTCCAACATCATCGGGGTAGGGCTGGACAATTCAGTTTGTTTTACGCGAGTCTTCAGTGTCTCGGTGAGAGGGGCGGCCAGCTGAGCAAACTGGGGAATGAATCGTCTATAGTAGCCGATAAGGCCGAAAAACGCACGCATTTCTTTTTTTGTACCGGGGAATGGTGTCTCTGGGATGGGCCGTACCTTCTCAATTTGGGGCTCGATAAGGCCGTGTACAAGGACATATCCTAGATATTTCACTTTCTGAAAAGCCATTCTATATTTCTTAGCATTGATTTTCAGGCCTGCTTTCTCAAGGGTGTCTAGGACCCGGTGCTGGTGTTCCAAATGGGTCTCCCAGTCAGGGCTAAAAACAACAATGTCGTCCAGATATGCGGACGTGAAGGCCGCGATGTTGGTTAGCATGTTGTTCATTAGCCTTTGAAAGGTGGCAGGAGCACTGTGTAGTCCAAAGGGCAACACCGTGAATTCGAAATGCCCCTCCTCGGTTGTAAAGGCAGTCTTGTGTCGATCTTCCTCTTTCAGGGGAACCTGCCAATATCCTTTGGTGAGGTCTATAGTGCTTATGAATTTGGCCTCCCCTAACTTCTCTATGAGTTCGTCTATCCGAGGGATAGGATAGGCGTCGAAGGTGGAAATCTCGTTAAGGGCTCGGAAGTCCTTGCAGAACCTCCGCGTCCCATCGGGTTTCGGAATCAATACAATGGGACTTGACCAGTTGCTACGGGAGGGCCGGATGACACCTAATCTCAGCATTTCTGCTACTTCTTGTCGGCTCCCCTTCCTTCTGGCTTCCGGTATCCAGTAGCGACGGATCTTGACGGTCTTACCAGGTAGGGTCGGGATGTGGTGTTCCGCCAGGGTGGTTTTTCCCGGTATGTCTGAGAACACGATGGCGTGTTCTTTCAATGTGTTCATCAGTTCCCGCTTCTTGTCGTCTCTTAGGTCCTCATTGATCACTAGTTTGTCGATGGTGTTAGATCCATCGGGAGGGTTGGTTTCGGTCAGATGTACCCCCGCTGGTGGGGTTCCGAGCCATTTCTTCAACATGTTGATATGGTACACGTGGGTCTTCTGGGGATGTATCTGCAGCCGGTAACTGGTGTTCCCAATAGTGTTGACCACCTTATAGGGACCTCCCCATTCCGCTTTGAATTTTTGGGTAGACGAGGGTAGGAGGCCCAAGGCCCAATCGTCCTTCTGTAAACAACGGCATCTTTTTCCCTTGTCATATACTGCTATTTGCTTGCTTTGGTTTTTTTTCAGATTGGTGAAGGCCAGGTCTCTTAACTTTTCCAGCTTGGACCTAAGGTTACGGGCATACTCCAGGGTCTTTAGTGTCTCTTCCGGGGTGTCCTTCTCCCAAGCCTCCTTGGTCATGTCCAGCAGGGAGCGGGGTTGTCGTCCGTATAGTAGCTCGAAGGACGAGAAACCCATGCTGCTTTGTTTTTGTCCACGTATGACATACAGGGCTAGGGGCAAGATCTGGTCCCAGTCGGCCCGTTTACCTCTAGCATTTTCCTCAGAGTAGCCTTGAGTGTTTTGTTGTATCTTTCTACTAAGCCGTCCGTTTGGGGATGGTATACGGCCGTTCGGATCTGGTGTATATGTAGAAGCTGGCACACCTCTCTCATCAGGCGAGACACAAAGGGGGTTCCCTGGTCGGTCAGAACTTCCTTAGGGAACCCCACCCTAGTAAATAGCTCCAACATTTTGTCTACTACGTTTCTAGTGGTGGTGGAGGTAAGCGGAAAGGCCTCCGGAAACCTTGTCGAGTAGTCCACGATCACAAGGACGTATTGGTGTCCCTTTCTTGTCTTGGGGAGTGGGCCTATGATGTCCATGCCAATCCTCTCGAAGGGCACCCCAATGATGGGTAGGGGTTGCAGAGGCACAGCAGGTGGTCTGGTAATGTTTCATTTCTGACAAACGTCGCATTCTTGACAGTGGGTCATCGCGTCTTTGTAGATCCCAGGCCAATAGAAGCATCGGAGGATATTCTGAGTAGTTTTTTCTGCCCCCGTATGGCAGGCTACCAAGTGTGAGTGTGAGTAAAAGAGCACTTGTTCTCTGAAGGGGACGGGGACAAGTAACTGTTCTGGTTCGTCTTTTTGTACCTGTCGGCACAGTAATTCGTTCTTGTTAAAAAAACGGGGGTATCTAACCGGCGTTTGTCCATCCGATTGGTGAGCGCTTTCCCATGCGTTGAACAATGTCGCATCGTTCGTCTGGGCGAAATGAAAGCTTCTGTCCAGGATCCAGGGTTCGGGGGACACCAACGCGGGAAACGTCCGGTTGTCCTCCTTCTTCCTCGACCCGTCTGGTCCTAGGCTCCAACGAAACATGTCTAAGAAGGCGGGATTGTCGGTTCCAATTATCAGGTCCTCCGGAAGAGAGGTAAGCACCCCCACTCGAATGTCATGGCGTTTCCCCCTGTAGGGGACTATGGGAAGTACTGCTACAGGGTAAGGTCTCACATCCCCATGGACACACCTGATGTACACTTTTTCACGGGGAAGGACCTGTTGGGGTCGCACGTGATGGGCTTGTACCACCGATTGGTGGCACCCTGAGTCTAGGAGGGCTTGGACGGGGTTACCATTTACCTCTATACTCACCCGATATGCATGCCCCATTTCTGAAGAATACAGTACAGTCCTAGGCAGGTATCCGACCTCCATCGGTTCTTCGGTTGGCTTCTTCCGGAGACACAGTCGGGCTATATGGCCCCAGGTACTACATTCGAAGCATTGGGGTCCGCTATGAGGCTGGGGTTCCGGTCTCCACGGCCCGAATTTCGGTGGGTCTGGGACTTTCGAAGGTCTTCTCTCTATTTTGAGGGGGGGCTTTTGTTTTTCTATTTCCCAGGGTGTGAGTGGTCTCTGCTGCACTCTTGAGAACGTGTTAGCCATTTCTACAGCTTCGTTGATGGCAAGATTATGGTGCTGTTTCAACCACCTCTGGGTAGCGAATGGTAGTGCCTCTAAAAACTGTTCCAAATAGATTCTGTCCATAATCTCCTCTTTCGTGCACGTGTTGGGCGACAGCCATTTATCAGCGGCCATCTTTAACTGCACAAACAGCGTTTTAGGGGCTTCTCCGGGTACCCCTCTCTCCTTACGAAACCTGAGGCGGTAGGCCTCTTGATCCAGACCGAGATGATCCAATATGATCCTCTTGATATCGGCATAGGGGGTGTCGCCTCTCGGATTCGCTACCTGGTAGGCTGCTTGAGCCTCTCCTACCAACAACGGTGCAAGAAAGAACGGCCACTTCGCGCCAGGCCAACCACAGGCTCGGGCAGCCCTCTCGAAGTTAAGCAGAAACGCATCCGGATCCTCACCGGGCT
Source organism: Lissotriton vulgaris (assembly GCF_964263255.1). NCBI lineage: Eukaryota > Metazoa > Chordata > Amphibia > Caudata > Salamandridae > Lissotriton > Lissotriton vulgaris. Next base: position 212,558 of record NW_028242236.1, on the reverse strand, counting down.
GGTATTTTTGCAAGGACACCCCGCTTATACTTTGAGGAGTCCCTTCGACAGTTACTGGGCCGCTGGCCAGGGTAGGGTCGAGTGCTCGGGCCGTCATGGCCGCCTTCATTATCTCTCTGTCGGCATCAGCTGATCGTATCTGTTGCTCCGGGAGCCACTCCAATCTTTCCTGTCCTTTCACGAGTGCCTGTACTACCTCGTCCATCTTCTTTACACAGACGGATGGAATGCCTGTATTCTCCGCCACTGTAACATGCGGGGGAGGAAAGGGCAGGAGACGTTTCTTAGTTTTAGCAGGTTTCATTCGTTGGAACAACAGATCAGTACAAGTCTTGCGAGGGACACCTTGTCTTGGGGATCGGCTTCTCTCTTGACGGGTCTTCCGGAGTAGTCCCTCCTCCCTTCGTCGGACCGGGCTCCTCCTTCGGGTCGGCTCCGTCGGCTCCGTTCTGACCCAAGTTCCACCGGTGAAAGGGGAAACACAAAGAGGCAAGTATCAGTACTTCCTACAGGAACGAATATCAAGGGGGGGTGTGTGAGGGAAACCGTAAGTGCTGACAACCGTACTCTATACGTGCAAGTGGTGAAGGGGCGGGTTCCCGGGAAACAGGTCTGGTCTATGTAAGGCTTTTGCCTTTCTTTCACACCCAGCCCACGATACGGGTATGCACCTCTGATAGCCACACCCCTCCTGGTGTGCGACTGGGCAACGCGTAATGTTGGCCTCCTGGCTTTCTCCCTGGCTCGTCCTTCCTCCCATCCGGTTCTTCTCCTCGTCCTGGCGGCTCCTTCGTCCCTGATGTTACTCGGGTTGCACACGCCTCGGTTTCTTCCTCCGCCTCCTGCTTCTCCTTTTTGTCCTCCTCTCCGATCTCCACTCTGCTCCACGCCTCCCCACTCTGCCACGCACTGTCCGCTCTTCCGGTGTAGTAACACCTCTGTGGATTACCGCCGCTGACGTTTATCAGGACTCGTGACTCCTCCTCCTCCATACGACCGCCCATCCAGTTAAAGGGCCCGATCTCATCCTCCTCATCGCAGCTGTATTTTTCTTCACGGGTCCATTCCGGGAGACTCTGAGGCTGAGGAGATAAGAGGGGGGGGGGTGTCACAAGTTATAGGGTCGCGTCGGGTGTCAGGGGGGCGTGGCTCCTGTCGGTCCTCCGTGTTACATAGTGCCTCTGTGATTTTACTACAGGAGCTGGAGGTGGGTAGCATTCAAAAGAGAAGATTTAGCCACCTCCTTCCAGACTGTTCCATTGACACTGTATCGCAAGAGGTAATAATTCAATATTGCATTTATTTCATAAACACAAAGAAATCAAATTGTGTACCTCGACCAAATGTAGCACAGCTGGTGTGGACTACACAGCTTTGTCTTAAACTCCTGGCAGTGGTGACACAAAGCAGACAGGCTTAAATTAGAGAAAATGTGTAAAGTATTTAGAAGAACGAAAACAGTTAAAAGGTGAGCAATATAACACTATAAAAAAACTACTACAATATAAAGAACTAGAGAAAAATGTAATCAGCAAAATGACACCAAAAATCCAATAAGTTGAACCGGGGATATAGTTTTTTTAAAAGATTTAAATGAAAATAGTGATTGAAAGTACAGATTACCAATGGTAGTCAATGCTGTGGTAGAATAACACCTAGGCATGATTTAAGGGTGACCGCAATGGAGCACAGGTCAGACACACCAAGTAGATTTGCCCTGCTATGGCCTCGAAATAGGGAAGATTATCAGAATGTCCAAGTCTCCATCTGAAAAGGGACCTTGTTGTTTTTCTGAAGAAAGAATTGCCCCACTCCGGACAAACCTGAAATTCAATCTGGCACTGTGAAACTGCCAGAAGGATACTTTTCATGGTCGGTCCCCTCGAAGCTCTGGAGCTCTGGAGCTGTGAAGGTAAAGTTGTGAAAAAGTTCTCAAACTTATTTTCATTCATAAACAAACACAGGAAACACTTTCATGGTCCTCAGGACCTTGAGGGAGCACTTAGAGACTCTCTGAGTGTGAAGCAATGGGCAACAGGTAAGGTCAAGTCTAGTGGTGTCTGGTCTGATGGAATTCTTCACAGGAATGTAATTTTTAGCTTTGTTATATTCTATGTATCTGGAGCCACCAAGGCGATCAGCCTTATAGTCCTTGGAGATCTTTCTGTCACAGGATTTCATTTGGAAGGAAGTCCAACCTCATCAGGTCCTTCTCACTGGTCACAGATGCCATGTGCAACAAGTTCAGTTTGCCTGGTATCCTTTCACAAGTCCAGTGGTGTTCTGTGCAAGGTTGGGTGAGGGGCTGGCTTAGTAAGGTTCACCAGCATGTGAGTAGGAAACACCTAAGGGCACTCACAGTTCCTCTCTGACCAATGTATTGAAGGTTTTCAGGTCCTGACAAACCTATGTTTGCAGAAGTTCCTGTTTGCTTTACTACAAAAAGGCCTAAAGTTGAATGTGCCAGGACAAATCCAGGATGGCGAAGGTCTTTGGCCACACTTAACTTGTCCTCTGAGACTGGTGTTGTAAGTGTGGAGTATCCTTTGGTAATCCTAGTGAGCTCCCACATCTAACACTAAAATCCCTTTTGCAGCATGCACCTTACCCACAACAAACTCACTGCCAGCTCATCCCTCAGTGAGGTGGGGTTTGTACTACTGATATGGACTAGAGGTACAAAATAACTGGAAAATACAATAATAGGTAATCATGTCTTCATCAGTTTAAACTAAATTCCTTATGCCATGGTATTTTTATTCTTTCAGATAGTTTTAGATTCAAGCATCGCATTTTAAAATTCAACATATTTTCCAAAAGCATGTAATCAGGTTCCTTCAATACAATCGTGACGTCTCTTTTTGCATGATCAACGGCATTTTGTGCTGAATTTTTTTGTAGGCTTTTAGACTCTGACCATGTGCAGGATGCATGATATTTAAAAAGTAAGACATGTATATTTTATGTTTTACATCTCCTGGACGTGAAAAACCTTCCAAGTGATTTTACACTGTGGCAAAGGTAGCTCGCCCATAGGAAAATACTGGATTTCACTATAACAACGTATAATGCTTACCTTCAGTTTGGGGGTAGCTAAATAAATGGCTATTGGACTCCTTTTAATAGTAATTTAAAACCCAGCATAATGGCCAAGTTAGATTTTATTTGACTATTTTACAAGTGACACTTTTAGAAAGTTTTAATTTTTCTGACTAAGCCAAAAAAAGTTGTTCTGCCAGAGTCATTTGACTGTTGATGGCTCCCCTATGGTGAGACGTGGAATGAGCCCAGACAGTGTGCAAAGGGCTTAGGTGTTGAGATGAATTATTCTTCCTTCAGCAGGATTTCCTGGGGGCTGTGCCCAGCCTCTTCCTGAACTTTAAAAAATACTAACCCTGTCACTGGAAAATGTAGCTTAAACCTGAGATGCCCTCCCTTTTGTCTGGCTATTATTCTCGGCTACAAGCAGAGTGAGGGGTAGGAGAAGAGCTGCCCCAGAACTGGTTTAGAGTAATCACAAGAAATGTTTTACCATTATCACGAACACACCTCTGGGTGAGCACAAGGAGCTCGGTCCAGGGGAGGCAATGTTCCGCCACATTGGATTTAGGTAGAGAGAGTTACTGTTGGATCGTTTATAGTAGAACACACAGAAAACAGGAAGTGCTGAAAAAGTGGGTAGGCTAACCCTAGCCACAGCCATCAACGTTAAATTACCTATCAGCCGCAGCTTTCTGCTTTGCCCCACTGAAGGGCCTTCATCTGGACTAATTCTAGTCAGAATACTATTGAGATGAGCTTTCTGTGTGCACAGATTTTAGACCTCGTCGACCACTGCAATGGGACCGCACTCTTCAACAATCAGCTGTTGGCAAGCCCTGCTTCAGATCCAGCTTAAAGCCTGACCTGCCGACAACTCGTCAATGACCTCTTTTTCTCCATAAAAGTTTATAATTCTGAAGATAAACTTTCTACTCAATGCATCTGGTCCCTGTATCCATTGTGGCCAGCCTTAATTTTTGACTTTGACCCAGTCCAGCACGACCAGACAACCGCTGTTGGCGCTTTGTGGTTTTTGGTGCTCTTTTTAATTCGCATTAAAAAAAATCATATGTCTAGTTCTATTTACCAGATTTTTGTCATTTTGGTGTAATTTAATCTATTTAAAGGTTTTTCTGTTTTTTCTAATTCAGTTATAATTATTATACGTTGTGTTTTCACTTCATTGTTAATGTTATGTTAATGTTACAGAATCTTGTATAGCGCATGGCTACCCCAGCAACGGGGCGTCCCAGCGCTTGCAGACAGACCTAAAACTAGTGCAACAGAGGATGTGCTAGATGGACGCGAACAACCAAGTTTTTATGAGTTTTCGGAATAGCAAATGGTTTGAAGTAGCTCAAGCTTTTAAGGGGATGGAGTTCCAGAGCTTAGGGGCCAAGTACCTAAAGGAGCGGCCGCCGGCTCTGCTCCTCCGAATCTTAATGGTACGTGCTAAGAAAAGATCCGCTGAGCGGAGTGCGCGTGTAGGGATATAAAAGGAACATAGTCCTTGAAGAGTTTGGGGGCCAGCGCTATACAAGATTTTGTGGGTAAGGCAGAGGGTCTTGAATTGTATACGTTGCTTTATAGGTAACCAGTGTAGTCGCCGGAGAAAGGGAGGTGTATGGCAGGTTTTAGGTAGAGCAAACAGAACACAGGCGGCAGCATTTTGTGCTCTTTGCATCCTGTTAATTGTAGTTGTGTTGTGTTAGATCCTAGCATAAGGGAGTTGCAGTAGTCCAGATGAGAGAGGACTGACGCCTGAACTATGAGCTGGCGGATGGGGGGCTCAAAAAAGCCCAGAATGGGTCTGAGAGAGCGCAAACGCCCATAGCAGGTGCCCGCAACTTTTTTGGCATGGGATTCCAGGTTGGGCGAGTTGTCAAGCATCACTCCTAGATTTTTTACTAGCTCCTTAGGTATAGGAGCTAGTCCCAGTGCAGGAGGCCACCAGTGCTCGTCCCATGTCTGCATGCCATTGCCAATCAGAAGTACCTCTGTTTTGAAGGAGTTTCGTTGAAGACAGTAGTTAGATAGCCACCCAGATATGGCCATGATGTCTTCTTGGAACTTCATTTGGTCTGCCACATTGTTATTCGAGAAATTAAAAATAAGTTGTGTATCGTCCGCATATGAAATGAGTTGAATCTTACGTTCCCGGGCCATGACGGCCAGGGGGTGGACGTACACATTAAACAATGTGGGACTGAGCGCAGACCCCTGAGGCACCCCACATTCTAGAGGGAGTCTGCTGGATGAGTACGGAGGGGCGTGCACCTGGAAGGAACGGTCAGATAGAAATGACGCGAACCAATCCAGGGCCGTTTCCCTGACTCCGATCTCCCACTGTCTCTCAAGCAGTATCTTGTGGGAGACCGTGTCAAATGCCGCACTCAAGTCCAGCAGAATCAGAATAGAGGTTGCGCCTATATCCAATGAAGCTCTTAGGTGTTCAGTAACTGTTAGCAAGGCAGACTCCGTGCTATGGTTTGCACGGAAACCATTTTGGGATTCATCTAGAATCCCATTGGACTCTAGGTAGGCAGTCAGAGTGAGATTGACATGCGCTTCTGCCTTTTTTGCAAGGTAGGGAAGCAGTTAAATGGGCCGGAAGCTATCCGGCCGAGAGGGATCGAGTAAAGGTTTCTTCAAAAGGGGCACTACTTTGGCGTGCTTCCACGATTTAGGGATGGAGGCTAGCTGACGTGACTTATTAATCAGCACCCTGCCTTCCTTCAAGGTGGAGTCACGAAGGGATTTGAACAATTCAGGTTTAATAGGGTCATCTGGGGATCCTGACTTTATTCTTGACGCAAGGTATTCCATCCCAGTCCACTCTAAAGATGGAATAGTTAAGAGGGAGTATGGGAGAATATCTTGATCTCTAGTAGGATTGGGGAGCCCCGAGAGGCCGTCTGGTTGTAATAGGTCATATATCCCTTTGACCTTATTAATGAAGAAGCAGGATAGTTCATCACACAGTACATCTGACACTATTGGGTTGCCTGTACCTTCCGGTGCATTGGTCATTTCTTTTACTAAGGAGAAGATAGTTTTGGAACGATTGGTACGATGGTGATCAGTGACTTTATTTTTTTTAATAAGTTTATGGTATGTTTTGGTGGCCAGCCTAAACTCACTTTTTGCCAAAGGGTCGTACGAGCGTCTCCAAATACGCTCTAACCGTTTGCATTGTTTTTTGGTGTCAGCATTGCTGTTTGTGTGCTGCATAAATACTCCACATATTGCTTCTAAGCTAAGGCTGACAGCTGTGTGCCAGGCTACCAAAGGGTTAAGCATGGGTTTATTTAGTGACTTGAGTCGGTCACCCTGACAAGAATTGGGACAAATATTTGAGGTCGGTTCAACTTCTCACCCACCTGAACTAATACTCAAATTTCTTACTCCACCCAAATTGAACACAACCTCGACGTAGTACTTATCTCCACTCGCTCTGAACCCTCACAGTATAAAAGTGGGTTTTGTGTAGCCAAATAACTCAAACTTTAGGTCTTCCATGTTAAAGTGGACAGGACTGAGGCCTGGGCACACGTTTACAGCTGCAACCATTTTAAAACATATTTCAGGTTTGAAACTACCATCGCTTCCTGTTCAGGGTCTTGTGGGCAGCACTACTCTGTCTGAAGACTTCTGTCTGAGGGCTGGTGGTTTCTGGTTTCTGTGCAAGGTGTAGACAGCTGTGACACAGCCTTCCAGCTCTAAGAGCTTTCACTCCAGACTCAGACCCTCTGTCAGCACCCAGTTTTAGAAGTGTATCAATGGAGGGTGAGGAGGGAAACACAGCTCGGCAGCTGAAGGAGAGGAGGAAACCAGAGGATGAGGAGGGATACAGAGCTCTGCAGTTCATGGGGAGGAGGAAACCAGAGGGCGAAGATGGATACTCAGCTCTGCATTTCAATGATAGGAGGCAACCAGAGGACAGCCATGAAGATGCACTGAGAGGTTAGAATTCTCTTTACACTTATTACCTTTTCCTTTCTTGCTTTTCTCTGCACCATGTGTACATATTGTGCACCTTACCAGGACTGTCAATCCATGCCTTTTACTTGGAGGGCCCACGGTAGGTCTGTGGATGGATATTCTCACCAGTGGATTCATCTTACTGCAGGCACTTCAACAGAAGGATTAGACAAAGAGTGTAATATGGCTGTCATCAAGATTGAGTTTATATAGCACTTGGGGCTATCTCTCTTTTAATACACGGTTTACTTCTTGTTGAAAACCTAATAGGTGGGGAAATTATATCAGATTTCTAAGTCTCCAGTGGACTCCATCTCCAGATACAATGTTCAAGACTTTGAGAGGCCACTTGTGAGGGCCTCAGCCTAATTAATACCGTGTTGAATCCTCAGGCTCTGTCAATATTTTGTGAATACAGAGACGTCCAATGGCAACCTCATCACCAAGTTCTTCTTTAATGTAGAGTGATTTTTCTGGGCCATGCCATGGTGAGAGGCACACTCAGCATGTAGGTCCTGGTTAGCTGAAAAATCCATTCAAAGGTTCAAGGTCAATACACCCTGTAAAATGGAAATCAAGACTAATATGGTGCTTTGGGTTTTAAGCTACCCCTGTTCAATCCTCTCTGCTCAGTGCTAGAACAGTCGGAGCTTGGCATCCTGAATTTTCGGCTTGTCTCCTTGTTAGTTTAATATATATGAATACCCAGGTAGGAGGCTTCTTTGTGTTCACAAATTGTTCTTGTTTACACAGTTTTTTACCACTACTGTTTTCAGAAACGTTATGGCATTAGGGAAATACAACAGCACTACAAGAAAGGCTCAAAAGAATAGTGAAACTTTCATATATATCATATTATCATCATAAAACTGGGACAATGAGGAAAATCAGAGGAGAAGAACAGCATCTCTTAATAATATATGCACACTGGAGTAATATGTGTTTTCTACCAGTGTCCCTTCCAGCTCTTGGATTTCCCTCAACATACCCCTTCACTGAGCATGTCCAGGACAAGAAGCAGGCAAGGATGAGTGCCACAGGAAATTGGGTTCTCTTGTTGCAGTACAATTAATTCTAAAGAGCAGGAGATAAAGGCCTTTCCATACACAGAGGCTTGAGACAGAGGCCAATCACACCACACCTGATTAATTACCCTCAGGATTTTCTCCACATTGACCGGATGCTGTCCACCCACCCCTCCTCTTCATTTCCCATCTACCATCCCCTAGAAGATTGTGACCCCTTCATTTTATCCTGTTTGAACAGAAAGGAGGTAAGCAGTTTCAGCTCTCCCTGAACTGCTTCCAGTGCTCCAAGAATCTACAACTCTCCTTAAACACATCCTGTCTGGAAGGGAAATACAGGAAACAAGTTCACTTTTGTTTTGTGAAATTCATGCTCCATTGAAGACTTGTTGGCCTGCGAGCATGGTCCTACATGCAAGTTGCGAGCCAAGACTCCATGCTGCTTGATACAATGCTGTTCAGGTTTTTATCACCAGCCTCAAAACAGGAGGCTACATTATTTGATAGGGCTGATGATTGTTTCCAGATATATTTCCTTACAATATTGTGAATGGTTCAAGTACTATTCTCACAATATTCCTAGGAAATCTTAGACAGCTTGCTTGTCAAAGAGAGTGAGAGACTGGGAAAGGACACAAAGAATACACTAAAGTGATGGATGGAATACTTGATTTAATCTCAGCCACTGGTAATTATTTGGGGCTGCATCTCAGTCCATCATTATTTTGCCCGCATTCCACCACAGTCTGGATCCAACCATATGCGAACCAGTCTTGACCCAGCTCCAATTGGAACACTCCAGCCCAACTGCCGAGCCAGGTCCTCCCTGAACCAGAACACAAGCCACCCAGGATTGGTTTCACCGCAATTATGGTTTCATTAGCCGGGTATATCATAGGTTTGGCTTTGACAATGCTTGTTTAGTTCTGTCATGGTTTAGGCAAAACCATTTGTTGTTGAGACAGCAGGGCCATCATCAATCTAAAGAAAATCATCTGCTAAAGCTAGAAATATTGCTTTAGATTCAAATAAGCACCCTTTGTCACAGTAGTCCCTGATGCTTAAGGGGACTACTTTGTGTGTAGACCTCCTCATTGTGAAAGTGTAGCATGCTGTAACTCATAGTGAAAGCAGCCTGCAAACACCCTGCCTCGTGGTGCATGCTGCAGTGGCTGGAAGAAAACTGTGAATGACACAGCAACAGACTAATGGTTGAAGTCTGGCTGATTACCCATACTACTCACTATGTTATACATATCATTGTAAATTTAAAGCGTCTTGGCTAAACGCAAATCTCAAAAGCCAATCGGTTAGGTGTTGGCTGGCTGGATAGATAGATAGATAGATAGATAGATAGATAGATAGATAGATAGATAGATAGATAGATAGATAGATAGATAGATAGATAGATAGATAGATAGATAGATAGAGTTGTAAAGATAGTGTTGCAAAGATATATAGTGTTGCAAAGATAGATAGATAGATAGATAGATAGATAGATAGATAGATAGATAGATAGATAGATAGATAGATAGATAGATAGATAGATAGATAGATAGATAGATGGATGGATGGATGGATGGATGGACGGACGGACGGACGGACGGACGGACGGACGGACGGACGGACGGATGGACGGACAGACAGACAGACAGATGAATAGATAGATTATACGGGCTAGATTGTTTTACAAATAAGAGAGCTAAAAGCAAACTACTAAAGCCCCATAAGTAGGACCTACAGGCTATATTAATTGACAAACATTACTGTTGCCATCAATCAAAAACATACCAGCATGACGTTCAGGAGTGCCCTTAGAGATGCACTTATTTGGGCACTAAAAAAATTACAACTTGAAAAAAGTTTCGAATGGGCACAAGTTGATATGCTGTGAAATCGAGGAGTCAGGAACTGATAAATCTAAAAGGTGCCTTTAGCTTATCATGGAAGAGCTGGTAGAAACCATCCTGCTATCATATTAGGCTGTGAACACAATGTCAACATGTGCGATTGTGCGTTTCTTCCCGGTCTTTCCCATGAGTTCTTCATGCCTCTCCCTGGAACAGTCTTACCCCTACCTATGCCAGGCTATTGACAGGGACACCTAAATTTGTTTCGGTAAAAAGAGAATTAACTCAGCTACACTGGCTTCCGGTGAAACAAAGGGTTCGTTTTAAGGCCCTTTGTATAACGTTTAAGGCTTTGAATGGTATTGGCCCGGACAATCTGAGGCAAAGGTTCAAATGGTATGCCCCCGCCAGGACCCTGCAGTCCAAAGAAGCTAAAAATGTCCAAAAACCCCACCTTTAAAAAAACAGCTGGGAAGGCAGGAGCTTTGTTACCTGCACATCCAAGGCATTGAATGAGCTACTGTCCTACCTGAGGAATGCCGTAGTCCTTCTTTCTTTTAGAAAGGATCTGAAGACCTGGCTGTTTACTCATTGAGCCTCTCCGACTATCGTTTAGGCAGAGCTCAGCGCCAGGATACCTGAGGGTAATCGCACGGTTTTATAAATTCAATTAACACAACATAACATAACTTTCCCTCAATTCCCCTGCCCCTATTTCAGCGGGGGAATGATACACTCACTGGACCATTCTCCCCTTTTTAAGGGGACAAGACATTACTATGCTGCAGTTTGTTTTACTATTACTTGTTTGATGTCAGGCCAGTGCTCTAATGGTTCTCATTTTCACAACTGTGTGCAGTAACATCTGAAAAATGTGAATAAAGAAATTTTGGAAAACAAAATACAAAGTCAACACCGAAGTAATAAAGCAAAAAAACAAAAAAAGGCACTGAATAGAACTAACATGCGTATGGATGTTGTCGTGGTGAAAGAGCAATTGTAGTCACTTAAAGTGAAAATATCCAGTGGTTGAAGTAGACTCAACCCTGTTCTATGCTGTCTGCTGTAGTGAGCAGAAGCAACATGTGAATGACACACCCATACACCAATGGATGCAACCAACTGATTAAAAACCTCTTTAGGTTTAAAGCATTTTATTAAGACAAAAACATAGGGAGAGGGAACAGGTGGTTAGGGTTACATACATTTAAGCGAAGGAAATGAGCATGACATTACGAGTGTGACGGTGGACTAGTCCGCTGTGGAAAAGGAAGCAACAGCAAATGAAAAAGGCTAAATATAAGCAATACCTCCATTCTGAGCATAGTCAACACCATCAGTCTGAGCAGAGAATAATAAGCAATAACACAAAGGAACCCAACCCACCATCCCCTAGAACCCCCCCCAAACACCCCAACTCCTCCCCACCCCCCGTCCAATGTACCTCTAGTAACACTACCTGCCCCCCCACTGCACCCCCCCCCCTCCAGGAACCCAGCCCCGCTACCCCTCCTAGTCTGCTGGAATCACCGGTGGCGTCAACCTCAGGAGCCTGAGGTACCTCGGACAGGTGAGTTCCCTAAATTCGGTAGTTAATAGCGCACGGAAGGGTTGCCACAGCTCATCAAATTGGTCTATCTCCCCCGCTACCGTGAGTGACAATTTTTCCATACCCAGCACATGCCAGAGCCTGTGCAACCAGCCAGTGATGGAGGGGACCGTGGTGGTGCGCCAGTGGATTAGGATGTTCTGAACCGCTGAGCTCAGCGCTATCGCGATTTGCCTGCCCCTACGGGACTTCAGCGGATACATCAGGCCATTAGGAAGGCCCAGCAATATATACGCCGGAAAGCGCAGTAACTCAATTTCAAAATGCATATCAACCTCATCAAGAACCTCCTTCCAATATGCGGCCAACAAGGGGCAATCCCAAAGAATATGCGAAAGGGTCCCCACCTGACCACAACCTCTCCAGCACTCCTTCTCGATATGCCTGTTCATCTCGTGCAGTCTCTCTAGGGTGTAATACCAGTATGTGGACACCTTGGTGAATGTCTCAGTGAGGCCAGCGTGATAAGCTGAGTGTCTCGCACGGTGTGCAATCTGGTCCCATTCCTTGTGGCTAAGTGTCCTACCCAATTCCCTGTGCCATCGTTCCCTGCCCGGATTATAGTAGTGAAACGGAGGGGGCTGTAAGAACTTGTAGAGATCAGTGATCAGTTTAGCATCAGAGGCGCGGGTCACCAGCCACCGCTCATATGGTGTTATCTGACGATCAGCGGTGTCCCGCACCTGGGGTTGAAGCGCCCAGTGCCGGACCTGCATATATCGCAGTCTATCCGACTCCGGCAGGTGGAACTCCTGTTGAAGTTGCTGAAAGGGGACCACTCCCTCCGACCCATAAATCTGAAAGAGCGCTCGGCAGCCCGCCGTCCTCCAATGGGAAAAATCGCCTGGCTCCATCCCCGGGGAGAAATCAGGATTATCCACTATGGGCGTAAATGGCGAAGGGAACGTGGTGAGTTCCCGAACCTCGCAAACCGTGTCCCACACCCTCAGGGGAACCCGCGTGACAAAGGAAGCATAAAGGTTGGGGGGGCGGTGAACTCGGCGCAAGAATGGAACTTCCTGGAGGGTACGCCCTGCCACCGCCTGGTCCTGAAAGAGCCAGTGCTTATCGGATTCCCACCTGCTCCACTCCACAAGGTATCGCAGCTGCGCCACCTGAAAATATTTCCGGAGGTCCGGAATACCAAGGCCCCCCGCCTCCGGGGCAAGCGTGGAGAGAACCCTCTTCATCCGCGGCTTGCGGCCTTGCCAGACAAAGCGTGCGATGTCAGCTTGCGTCTGCCTGATACAACCCACTGGAGGCTGGAGCGGCAAGGCTCAGAAAAGATATAGGATCTGGGGCAGAACCGTCATCTTGACCGCAGCAATCCTGCCAAGCCAAGACAACAGGCTCTTGCTCCAGCGGCCAAGCTCCTCCTTGATCTTCTTCCCAAGAGAGGTGTAATTAGCTGTTACCATCTCTGGCAACGTCGGCGCCAACAGAATCCCAAGGTATGGCACCAGGGACGATGACCACTGCATGGGAAAGAGCCGCTGAAGGTCCCGTCTAGTATCCGCAGCCAGAGACACATCTAGAGCCACCGACTTGCCCATATTCATTTTGAAACCGGCCACTCGTGAAAAAGCATCCAACTCGTGGATGCAGGCGGGAAGGGACCTCCTGGGATCGTCCAGGGTCAGCAGGACATCATCCGCATAGAGGCTGACCGTGTGAACATACCGCCCCATCTTGATCCCGATTGCATCCGGTTTTGGCGGATCCTCTGGGTAAACGGCTCCATGTAAAGAGCAAAGAGGAGTGGGGAAGAGGGCAACCCTGCCTCGTGCCGCGCTCGATTGCAAAACTACGGGAGCTGCACCCATTGACCCTCACCATCGCTGAAGGGTACCTGTAACAATTGAAAACCATCGAGCAGAATTTATCACCGATGCCCAGTTTCTTGAGCACCTGCTCGAGGTAAGGCCAGTGAACCCTGTTGAAAGCTTTCTCGGCATCCACCGCCAGCAGCATCCGCTCGCCCGGGATCCGCGAAGCCTTCTCCAGAATGTGCGTCACTCGCTTAGTATTGTCGACAGTTTGTCTGCCGGGCACAAAGCCAGCCTGGTCGGCCTCAACCAGACCCGGGAGGTGCAGGGCCAGCCTGGATGCCAGAATCCCCGTGTACAACTTGAGGTCGACATTCAGGAGCGAGATGGGCCTATATGAGCCACATAAGGCCCGATCCTTCCCAGGCTTTGGGATCACTGAGACCGTCGCTCTCAGGAGATCCGGTGGGATGGCTCCTGATGCGGAGAAGGAGTTAAACAGCCGGGCGAGGATAGGGGCCACAACCGGGCAAAAGGTTTTGTAAAACAGGGACGTGTACCCGTCCGGGCCCGTTGCTTTCCCGTGCTTAAGTCTGGCTATCGCGGAAATCACCTCCTCAACGTGGATATCGCGCTCAAGATATTCCGCCTGAGCGGGGTCTAGCGCCGGAAGGGTCACAGATTCCAGATATTCCATGGCTTCCCGCGGCGAGGAGGGCTCCCCGGTGTACAGCGCCTCATAGAAACCACAAAAGGTTTCCGCCACCGCCGCATCACCCGAGACAGCCACCCCGTCCGTACCCAAGAGTTCCTTCACTACGTTACACTGTTGCGCGACACGGAGCCTGTGTGCCAAGAGTTTGCCACACCTATCCCCCCTGTGTAGAATGCATGTTTCAGGCGCAACGCTGCGTATTCCGCCCTGTCCATGTCCAGCGCCGACAGGAGCTTCCTGGCAGCTTTCACCTGCCTCCAAACCCTTGGAGCACCCGTACGGCGGTGGACCTGTTCAAGCTCCCGGACCTGGGAAGTCAGCTCCTCCCTCTTCCGCTGCCGCTCCCTGTTTTCTGCCGAGGAGATGGAGATGAATTCCCCCCTGAGGACCGCCTTCAGCGCCGCCCACTGTGTCGCCAATGAGGTGTCTGAGTTACTGTTGTGTGCCTGGTAGTCCCGTATTGCCTCCTCAATATGTTTTACAACTGTTTTTTTGTGCAGAAGGGTGTCCCTAAGGCGCCACACCCCCCGAGAGGGGGAGGTCGCCGGCCACGCAAACGTACCCACGACCGGCGCATGATCAGACAGTGTCAGGACCCCAATGTCCGCCGCCGTAGCAGCGGCACGCATCGGTCCACTAACCAAAAAGTAGTCCAACCGTGCGTAGGTCCGGTGCGCATGCGAATAATAGGAGTAATCCCTATCTGTAGGGTGGAGGGTGCGCCAAAGGTCATGCAAATCCATGTCGGTGATTCGGGCCTTCCCGGCCTGGGAAAGTTCCCCAGTCTGCGGGAATCGCTGCGCTGACCTATCTAATGCAGAATCGAAGACTATATTTAAGTCACCTCCTAGGATAACATGACGATCGGGGGAGGCAGTTACATCCACCAGCACCGAATCTAAAAAGCGTTCTTGATGGTCATTCGGGCTATATAAGGAGCCAATATTAAACGATGTGCCCCCCAGGCGGAGGCGGTATGCCAAAAGCCTCCCCTTCTGTTCAGCAAATTTATACAACACCTCCCCCTTGAAGGAGCTCGCCAGCAGAATAGCCACCCCCGCAGTCTTGGACGCAGCAGAGGAGAAAAACTGGGTGGGAAACCTGGCAGAGCGCATTCTATGACAGTCACGGGGTAACAAGTGGGTTTCTTGCAGGAGGCATATATCAGCTTGTGTCCCCTCCAGTAGAGACAAAATCGCCCTACACTTTACAGGGTTATTCAGACCCTTAACATTAAGGGTCACCACCTTCAAGGACGACATATCTCCTAGAGTCCGGAGACGCTATGTCGCGGGCAGGCAACCGGAGGGGGAGGGGCGCAGGGCAGCAGCGCAGGACAGGCAAAATAGGGCCAAGCGTTAACACAGGAAACATCGGACGGTTCCTTCCCAACCCCTGAACAACTCCCGACCCCTCCCCAAACGAACCAATGGCAACTAGCCAAATTCCAACACAAACACAAACAACCCATTGTCCCAGTCAAGTCCCAAAACGGACAAGTCTGCAGAAAGTACCAAAAGTGGACGTCCAGCCACTCGCTTCCCCCGCTCCCCCCCGACCCTCCCTCCGACCCCCGAACCTGGCACCGAAGAAGCTGTGTCCATCTCCCCCCGGAGTGAGTCTAGGCCGTCAAGGCCACACCGTTCGAGGCGGCCGAGTCCCTGGCCGCTTCTCTCAGGGCACTGGCCATGTCCGCTCTGATGGTGGGCGAGTCAGGCCGCCCAGCGCTCGCCGCCAATCTCCTTCTCGCCGACCGCCGTCGTCCTCCTCTATCCGAGCGCCTCCAGGTCGGTGTTGCTCCATCCTCTTCAGTAGCCGTGAGCCCCAAGACGCCGCAAACATCCTGCAAGGAGCGCAGCTGGTGCAGTACCCCGTTCCAACGGAATATCAAGCGAAAGGGTTGCCCCCAGGAGTACGGTGTCTCGTGCTCGCGCAGGAAATCGGTTGCAATCTTGAAGGACCTGCGCTTCTGCAATGTGATGGCAGACAGGTCCTGATACAGCGCCACAGGTCGCTCTCGGAACGTCAATGGTTGTTTCCTGCGGGCCTCGGACATGATGCGCTCCTTCATCGGAAAGTCAGGGAGGTAGGCCAAGATGTCCGGGGGAGGTGCCGCCGACTGTCGCTGTCGGCCCACTCTGTGGGCCCTGTAGATGCGGATCGGAAAGTCCGCGGCCTCTCCCAGAATCTCCCGGAACAAGTCCTGCAAATAGCCCACCAGGTCTGTCCCCTCATCTGCAGACGGTACACCCCATACCCGTATATTATTCCTCCTCGACCTGTTCTCCAGGTCCTCGTTATGGGCTTGGAGTTCAACATGTTGTTCCCTGAGACGGAGAACGTCCTGTTACAAATGGACAATCTCGTCGTCCCGACGTTGGGCCGCCGCCTCCACCGTCTCCATCCGCTCACCAAGGCCCTCCACCTCCCTGCGGACCTCGCGTACCTCACTGGCCACCTCCTGCTTCAGCGTCTGGAAGTCTGCTTTAAGCGAGCTGAACAGGTCCTCCATGAAGGACCTCGTGACCGGGGGCTTACCCCCGGTCGGGTCCGCAGCGGCCCGGGAAGAGCCCGGAGACGGTTGCGCCCTGTCCCGCTGTTGCTGGGCCCTGCTAAGCATGTCCGGCAGGGTGCGATCCCCCTTCCTCGATCCTCCTTTTCCGGACATTCGTGTCCCGTACTCTGTCGCACTCAACTGAAGCAGGAACATTGGCTTCGGCCACCTCCAGTAGGCTCGGCCCTCGATGAGTTTCCAACGTTCGGTAGAGTCCCTCAAGAAGGAACTCCCGGCCAGATAGGGGACCTGCGCCACAGATGACAAAATGGCTGGCCAGTCTAGTCACAGAGAGCCGTTCGGTGCACAGCCAAGAATCCAACAGGGACCCCCGCTAGTGGAACCCCGGCTGGTGCGTCCCGCAGGGAGGGAAAGCTGTGCAAAAGCAGAGGTGTAGGAGACAACCTCAAGCGACACTGAAGGAGAGCTGCGTCACCGTCGCGGTGAAGACAAGATGGCGGTTGGGCGGGCCGGGTAGATCGTCCAGGCCCGGCGATGCCACCAGGGCCACTCTAGAAGCCAGGCATACGGAGGAAAGTTCAAACCAGGGCTGTCCAGCTAGAGAGGAGAAAAAGGAGATCCGGCTCCGATCCTAAGCATTGTCGCCAACTGGCCACAGGGCCGGGGCCCGCACCACATGAGAGGCCACCACCGCAAGTCCAAGCACCGCCACGATCACACGGCAGGGTCCTCGCGCAGTGAAGTCACACAGCCGTTATCCCTCTGACGATCCTCGTCGAGCACCGGGGCGAGCTTCACTCCAGATCGCCAGACATCAGCACCATGCCCCAGCCGAGGCATCCGGACAGCGCCCCGCTCTGCTCTGCCTCCAAGGCACTCCGCCGTCCTGCAATCGGTCTTTTAGCGTGCTTCCGCCGGAGCGATCGGGCCAAAGTAGCATCAATGCGGGCCCCAAGGTCTCCGCCGCCCGTCTCTCAGCCGCTGAGCTTCAGCGGGGGGAGAGAAGCTAACGAAAAAGGGCTCGGGCCTAGTCGGGCCGGAGGAGCTGCGGAAAGAAGCGTCCACTCACCCCGCCATCTTGGCCACGCCCCCCCTTAAAAACCTCTTTAAATAAGTTTATTATACATATATTTTTTTAATCAATTGGTCGTGGCTAATGCCAGACCTAAATAGAGCCTAATACCTACTTAATGTGGGTGTTTTCACAGATATTCTTCATAATCTGCTTCCTGCTTGTTGTGAAGGATTGCACCCATTAACTACATGTATAATATGTATTTATTGTATGATTAATACAAACTCACTTTCATCAATACACATAAAAATTACACATTTTGCTCATGATTAAAAAGACAAAAAGTGCTTGTTCTTAATATAACAAAGTGAACTCCTTGAGACGTATTTCAAAATTACACTGATCATTAAAAAGATTGTTAAATAAAGAAAGGCTCAGTCTCTCCATGACTTAGATCATGTAGCGGGGTTTAATTAAGACATGCTTTTCTTTTGACTCAATCCTTTGATAGCCTGTTAAAATATTTTAAAACTTATGCTGACGATTGTTGGAGGTCCCATTCAAACAACAAACAGCAGCCTCACTGCAGAATCTTATATGTAAAACATGAAAAATTCAGATGCAGCCAATAATTCATATGTGGGAGCCTTTTTTGCAAATTCAAGTACGTGATGTAAAGTTTCAGGGGCTGCGCGGCAGACCCTACTCTGCCGGTCAGTTTAACTGCATAAAACCACTCATACCAAAGCCCCCGGAGAGAGCGGCAAGCTAATCGATTGTTTTTAGGTCTCGCCTGTCGATGCGCATGCGCATCGAGCAAGCGAGAGTATTGGCACTTATCCACTCTTTATCCGCACTGCAAGGAATCGTGGCGATTCCTTGTTTCGATTCCAGTGATAGTGGTTGCTTCAGATACATCAGGCAGTTCAGTGCGTCATAGCGTTTAGACAGACAGATTGCAATAGCTTTTTTATCAGTTCTTTTTCCTCCATTGTAATGCTTAGGAGCATCCCTTGCTTTGCCAGCACCCTTGCCAGGCATGTGATTGTAAGTTGTAAGTGTGGGTTAAAGTTTCCATCGAATCTTTTTTGTTTACTTAATAATGTTGGCCCCTCTTGATGCCCCTGCACGAATCTTTCCAAAAACGTAATTTAATCAGAAACTCCGCAGAAAGTTTGTGCTGATCCATTCAGCAGGGCCAATATAAAAAGGGTGTCCCAAATTCCTTCATTTCCCACGTTAAATCTCCTTGGAAATGTTGCTCTCAGATACAGAAAAAAATGGCTGAATGAAATTACAACAAATTTGACAAAAAGTTATTTACTCTGAAACCTTGTTTCGCACTGTGTCACAATGTGTGGAACTTGAACCACGGGCCCCATGGGACTACTGCAGTACTCACGAAAACATTAAACATATATAAAAAGCAGAAATGTGGGTTGGGTGTTTTTTTGTCTGTGTGTGTGTATATATATGTATGTATGCTCTTTGGCACAGGCTGTGTTCTGTTGGCAACTTTACAACTTTTTGGACTGAAGAACTGGGTCAGCTTCTAACAGGTAGACAGGCATAAGAAACACTTCTTTAAATCGATGCAATTTCTAGAGTTATAAGCGATTATAAGCTGCCCCAGAAACGAATATTGACATTTCAGTCTCTCTGGGCCACTATGCAACGTTCAGATGGGTTGTTTCCTTGAACAAAAATTGCTGAGAAAATCATTGCAGTACGTAAATTCAAATCCATCAAACAATTGTGACCTGGGAAATTTTATCGGGGGGGGGGGGGAGTTGAGCCTCTGGAATTCAATTGTGGATCAGATCGAAAGACGTTGGAAATCCTCAAAATATTTACGTAAACAATTTGATGTACTGACAACATACATGCGTGGAACAGTCTGGCGCTGCTCTGTGACCCCTAAATATCGTTGAGACTGAGAAGCCTGCTTTTGGTTATCCAGTTGATGTGAGACTTTGTGACGTGTCCTCTTGCCCCAAGGACCACAGGAGATCGTGGTCGATATAAGGTATCTCTTTATTGTATTAGCTTCAGCTGCGTTACATGCACACGTTCTAACCTATGCCCTGGTCATTGTCCTGTGTCCAGCTTTCCTCACATGACCAGAACTGGTGTCGGGTGTCAGCCCCCTCCCATGCTCATGCTCCAGGGTCCTAGTGCCCCTTAGCCAGGGCACTTGTTATCAAACAGGGGTTGACCCAGTATAGTCAAAGGACCTGGGTATTCAGTAGTATAGAAAACAGTTGGTCCTCGATATATATTTTAAATATAGAACAAGTTATTGCATTCGGTTGAGTTAATTTTCTTCAAAACCAAGACTGAATCTGTATTATTAGTTCATAATATGCCTGCGAGTACTATGCCCTTCAATCCACTCGTTTTTCAAACAATACCACAGTTTTGAAATAATCCACTCGCTCTTCAACCAATAATATCACAGTATTGAAAGGTCCCGATGAGTAACATTGCGCGTTGTTTCTGTGCGCATATCCTTGTTCAACAGGGAGACACGCTGGGTCTCCTAGCAACCGCCTGGACGCCGCTTTAGTTTGGTCTGCGGCTGACGCACTCACGTCGGTTGCCAGGTAACTAGGGCAGCAATGTTATGCTTCCGCATTCCATAACGCGGAGGTGAGTTTGCAAGCCGTGCGGCACGCTCGTTTAGAGGATTAATTTCTCGGTGCTGGATACAGCGATTGTGGGTAGGTTTAATTCAAACCCTCAACATTGTTACATTGTGTCCGGTACTACTGTATATATCTACAGTTTTGGCGTCTAACAGAGATGTTTCTCGCTCTTTTTTAGCTTCTGACTTCAAAACATCCCCGAACGAACGAGGTGGGTGAGTAATAATATACATGAGTTTTGACCATGAGTTTGTATAGACACCTTAGATTTATCGGGTTTTTACACTTGGACTATGTAACACAGCTAATCTATATTGGCTGTATTAAGCCTTAAGCTAATAATCGACTACACACTTAAGTGGTTTCTCTGCCACTTAGTGTAGGAATCCTAAAATAAATGACTTGACAAATACGATATGGTATAATTTTTAGTGAGACTACTGTCCAAAAGAAATGATGATAAATTCTCCATTATGTGTGAAATAACTCACATGGGAATAACCAGAGTAGCACTAATGGCTACCTTTCTCTCTCTTTATTTACAGTAATAACCTGTGAACTACTTATTTTCGAGTGCGGACCAAACGTCGCACTGATGTTGATGCACCACATAAGGGTGAGTGCAATTCCGTGATCCTGACAAATGGACTCATTTAATATGATTGAGTGATACTTAGCCCCAATTTTTTCATTTATCATTACAGGTGCCCAATGACAATGGTTTTTAACCTACGTGCACTCTGAAAGAATTGTGTGTCCCCCCCCCCAATTCCGTCCTGATGAAGACCCGTTGTTGAGGACTTGAACCACCCGTTTTATGGTTGGGTCGAAACGTCGACGATAATTCCCTGTGGGAGCCTGCACCTGCTGACCCCTGCCCCCTGCCCCAATTCCAAATCCCTTTGCCAACTGTGCAAATTAAGGACTACGGAACTGTATATAGTATACAAGCTAGTAAAAAAGAAGTACATTTTTTACAAGCGTTTTCCAGGGCAGGCTCATTTTTCTTGTATATAAATGATCTACACTATGTTTCTCTGATCCTCTTGATCATTCACTTGAGCACACTCTTTAATCTTTCTATGTGCACGTTTTTCTTTTATTGTAGAAATATACCTTGGTCTAGTATTAGTGCAAATATATGTAAAAAGATCCGTGGAATTTGAAACTTTGTTGTACTGTACATTAAACATGCCAATCTGATTGGACTTTTCCCAGTTCTAATGGTTTGTTGGTGCCTACTGTATGATATTTTATCAATGAGGGCTAGTATTACTTATTGAACTAATAATACAGATTCAGTCTTGGTTTTGAAGAAAATTAACTCAACCGAATGCAATAACTTGTTCCATATTTAAAATATATGTCGAGGACTACCTGTTTTCTATACTACTGAATACCCAGGTCCTTTGACTATACTGGGTCAACCCCTGTTTGATAACAATTTCCTTGTGCAGGAATTCCTGCAAGGGTGTCGCTTTTTATGTGCATGCAATTGTTGTGATTTGTCGTCTGTTTGTGTATACTGTGTTTTGATAAAAAACGGAGAAAACTGTAGACAAAAACTGACTGAGGATATGACAGAGAAGGATACTCTGTCATACAGCGAGGAGTATATTAATAAATTGATAGAGACCCAGGGAGGTGGCAGCTTCTTGGGGAGGAACACCAATCCAATAGATCTAACGCTTAATGATAAAATCAATAAACTAGAGAGACTAGAAAAGAAATTAATTCGTACAAGACTACATGGCCATACACTAACTCAATATCTGCAGGCCAATGTAATCCCAATTGGATTACAGGTACAAAACGAACCAGCCATCTTTATTGACAATCCGAAATTCAAAGGAAATTTCAGCTTCATTAGTAATAACTGTTCCAGGCACTGGATGGTGCTTGGGGTGGAGACAGCGTTGGAGGAGGTTGAACGTCTGATGAAAGAAATATCTGACCTCAGAAAAGAAATAATAGATGACAAGGCTCTGAGTAATGCTAAAGAAGCTCTTGAACGTTTAGAAAAAACACTGAAAGAATTTGATGTGTTTACGCAATCCACAAAATTGGATAAATTGGCCAAGGATTTGAAGTTTTATGATAAAAAAGCAGTCTACCCATACTTAGCCGAAGGCTATTATAAACAAGACAACCAAGGCAGGTTCTTTACCAGAGGACGCGGTGGCTTTAGGAAGTACAACACTTTCTCTGACTCCTCAGCCACCAGTAACTCTGATAACGAACAGGAGAGACCCAGTACCAGCCACCAATACTCTGAACAACAGAATACTTCTTTAGAGGAGGACCAATGGGCAGGATATCAGAACAGGGGCCGCCCCTGGGGGAGACCCAGGGGACGGGGCCAATCCAATTGGAACACAGGCAGGGGAACAGCTGCGAAGAAACAAGTTCGCTTCAACCAGGAAGCTCATGGAGAGATTCGAACCAGACGGCAGCATTACCAGTGGTAACTGTTGACTGTGAGAACCCGATAATACATTTATCATCATACACTCTAAAACCAGCGGAGTTAAATGTACTTGAGAAGGGCCTCTCCTTTGTTCCTACCAATCCACCAAACATATTCAGTCTAAAAACAGAGCTACATCAGTTTTTTCGCAAAGTCAGACTAAAGCAATATTTTAATAAAGTCCCCTTCCGACCAACATTTACCAGTACTGGTTTACGACCGCCATCAACCTTCACCCCACCAGCCCAGATGATGTCGCACAGAATCTTAGCCTTTGAACAGGTGGTGATGCGTGACGTAAATCTGACACTTTCTAAAAAGAAGTACACCAAATACAATATCAGCAGACACGAACGCCAAGCCCGTGAATCTTTGAAACAGAACACGGATATTGTTATAAAACCTGCGGACAAGGGTGGGGCCATTGTTGTCCAAGGGAGGGATGATTATAAATCAGAGATTCTTTCACAACTAGGAGTAGCTGGTAATTACAAAAAACTCAAAGCTGATCCAACAAAAGAAATAGCATTGAACATTAAGTCAATCACAGATAAAGCACTGGAGGAGGGATATTTATCTAAACAAGAATACGCCTTCTTAAATAATAATCATCCTAGGCTCCCTACTATTTACACACTTTCAAAGGTTCATAAGAGGGTAAATAATCCCCCAGGCAGACCCATTGTGTCTGGCTGTGGGTCTATTTTAGAACGCTTATGTAAGTTTATTGATATCTTCCTAAAACCAGCGGCAGAAGAAACGATGTCCTATGTAAGAGACACCATGCAAGCGATCCAACTAGTCGACGGATATATGTTTGACCAGAATAAGAACTTTCTGGCCACGATGGATGTTGCATCGCTTTACACAAATATCCCCCAAACAGCTTCTATTGAAGTGATTAGAGGGGTTCTGGAAAAACGCCCAAAACCTTGTCAGGTGCCTACCCAATTTATTTTAGACCTACTTGAGATTGCCATGCGAAAGAATTTCTTTTACTTTGAGGGAGACTACTATGTGCAGACACGTGGAGTGGCCATGGGGGCAAGCTTTGCCCCGGACCTGGCCATACTCTTCATGGATGCGTATGAAAAAGAATTCATATACAGTGATACAAACCCATACTTTACAAACATCAGGACATGGCGTCGATATATCGATGATATCCTGATGATTTGGCAAGGTAATGAACAAGTCTTGATGGAATTTCATGAGTGGCTGAACCAACGATCCAAGGACATACAGTTTACCCTCGAATACAGCAAAAAGAAATTAAATTTCCTTGACATTAGTATAATTGAGGAAGCTGGGCTGTTACATACCACCCTCTACAGAAAATCTAGCGAGAGAAACACCTTGCTTCGGTACAATAGCCATCACCCGCGCAACCTCAGGGACAACTTACCTTATGGTCAGTTCCTGAGGTTGCGCCGGAATTTTACCCGGAAGGAGGATTTCTTCAATAAATCTATGTCACTAATGGAGCGCCTACTAGAGAGGGGCTATCCACAACGGCTTCTTAAAAAAGCTAGAAAAAAGGCTTGGTTTTGCCACAGAGAATTTTTGTTAGAACCAAAAACCAAAAATAATGGGACTGAAGATAGGATGACATGTGTCACGACATTCAACACTAAAAGTAGTGAAATTAAGAAGATCATAAACTCACATTGGCATTTGCTGGCTGATGAAATAGGGATCACATCTCCCCCTATGTTTGCCTTTAAAAAGGGAAGAAGTGTTAGGGACTATGTAGTTCAATCTCTATTACCCAGCATGACAAAAGATGCCCAGTCTACATTATGGAATACACCTCCGGTGTTAGGCCACCACAAATGTGGCTCATGTAAAGCATGTCAATTAACAGAAGAACTGAAGTTGTGTACTCATAACAATTACTCGCATATTATGAAACAGCATACCAACTGCAACACAGCCGGAGTCATATATGTAATTGCGTGCCCTTGTGACTTTTGGTACATAGGACAAACAATACAGAAAGTAAAAACTAGAATCCTACAGCATTGCAGTAGGATTCGCTGTAAAGTACAAGGTGCCCCACTGGTGGAACATTTTTTAAGATTTGGTCACTCACCTGAAAGTTTGAAATGGTGGGTATTGGAGAAGGTTACGGTCAATGTAAGAGGAGGCAATTTTGCTAACTGTTTAAGTGTACGAGAATGTAAATGGATGCACACTTTCGATACTGTAAACAAGGGGCTCAATGAATATGAGGAAATAACGAGACAAATGGCAACACTCTACAATGGCTGAGTTCTCTTTATGTGAAAACCTGTGAAATATCTTGCTGCATATTGATCAAATATTGTACTTTTAAGTCTATCTAATTGTGATATAGGAAATGCTAATGTTTTCTGCATGTGCATGAATAATCCTTTAATGCATAACCTTGATGGACTTGCCGAGATGCTTTACAAGTCACTTTGCTTTTGTCTCTTTAACTATCATTCTTTCTACTGTTGGTTATTTGAGGGATTGCGCTGGGGTATGTGTTGTTTTTTTAGCACCATAATATGCCTGCGAGTACTATGCCCTTCAATCCACTCGTTTTTCAAACAATACCACAGTTTTGAAATAATCCACTCGCTCTTCAGCCAATAATATCACAGTATTGAAAGGTCCCGATGAGTAACATTGCGCGTTGTTTCTGTGCGCATATCCTTGTTCAACAGGGAGACACGCTGGGTCTCCTAGCAACCGCCTGGACGCCGTGTTAGTTTGGTCTGTGGCTGACGCACTCACGTCGGTTGCCAGGTAACTAGGGCAGCAATGTTATGCTTCCGCATTCCATAACGCGGAGGTGAGTTTGCAAGCCGTGTGGCACGCTCGTTTAGAGGATTCATTTCTCGGTGCTGGATACAGCAATTGTGGGTAGGTTTAATTCGAACCCTCAACGTTGTTACATTGTGTCCGGTACTACTGTATATATCTACAGTTTTGGCGTCTAACAGAGACGTTTCTCGCTCTTTTTTAGCTTCTGACTTCAAAACATCCCCGAACGAACGCGGTGGGTGAGTAATAATATACATGAGTTTTGACCATGAGTTTGTATAGACACCTTAGATTTATCGGGTTTTTACACTTGGACTATATAACACAGCTAATCTATATTGGCTGTATTAAGCCTTAAGCTAATAATCGACTACACACTTAAGTGGTTTCTCTGCCACTTAGTGTAGGAATCCTAAAATAAATGACTTGACAAATACGATATAGTATAATTTTTAGTGAGACTACTGTCCAAAAGAAATGATGATAAATTCTCCCTTATGTGTGAAATAACTCACATGGGAATAACCAGAGTAGCACTAATGGCTACATTTTTCTCTCTTTATTTACAGTAATAACCTGTGAACTACTTATTTTCGAGTGCGGACCAAACGTCGCACTGATGTTGATGCACCACATAAGGGTGAGTGCAAATCCGTGATCCTGACAAATGGACTCATTTAATATGATTGAGTGATACTTAGCCCCAATTTTTTCATTTATCATTACAGGTGCCCAATGACAATGGTTTTTAACCTAAGTGCACTCTGAAAGAACTGTGTGTCCCCCCCCCCCCAATTCCGTCCTGATGAAGACCCGTTGTTGAGGACTTGAACCACCCGTTTTATGGTTGGGTCGAAACGTCGACGATAATTCCCTGTGGGAGCCTGCACCTGCTGACTCCTGCCCCCTGCCCCAATTCCAAATCCCTTTGCCAACTGTGCAAATTAAGGACTACGGAACTGTATATAGTATACAAGCTAGTAAAAAAGAAGTACATTTTTTACAAGCGTTTTCCAGGGCAGGCTCATTTTTCTTGTATATAAATGACCTACACTATGTTTCTCTGATCCTCTTGATTATTCACATGAGCACACTCTTTAATCTTTCTCTGTGCACGTTTTTCTTTTATTGTAGAAATATACCTTGGTCTAGTATTAGTGTAAATATATGTAAAAAGATCCGTGGAATTTGAAACTTTGTTGTACTGTACATTAAACATGCCAATCTGATTGGACTTTTCCCAGTTCTAATGGTCTGTTGGTGCCTACTGTATGATATTTTATCAATGAGGGCTAGTATTACTTATTGAACTAATAATACAGATTCAGTCTTGGTTTTGAAGAAAATTAACTCAACCGGATGCAATAACTTGTTCTATATTTAAAATATATGTCGAGGACCAACTGTTTCCTTAGCCAGGACACAACATCTCCCCCTTTGTTGCAAACAAACATTTCTGTGACACTCCCTATTATCATTGACAGAGAACTGAGAGTGAGAGAGAGAAAGAGAGAGAGAGAGAGAAAGAGAGAGAAAGAGAGAGAGAGAGAGAGAGAGAGAGAGAGAGAGAGAGAGAGAGAGAGAGAGAGAGAGAGAGAGAAAATCTTTAGCTGAGCCTCTTCCCTTCACATCTCTTCAATCAGTCTCTTTGGCCTTTTGCCTTCCCTTCTCGGCCGTGTCTCTTCTTTGTCCATTCAGGCACTTTCGTCCTGTCTGGTTTTCTCTTGCAGTGGTGTCTGCTTTTCTTCTTCTTTGCTCTTCACTTCCTTGAAGTGCGAGCTGTTTCGTGTGATGTGGTAACGCCCTGCAGATGCTGTTATCATGGGCCCTTTCACTTCAGTCACTGTCAGCGGATCCTGCAAGAATGGGTAGTCTGACTTCCTCAGCGGTCTCTTACGCAGTACCACTGTGTCTCCTTCTTTTAGTTTCGCCGGAATGGCATGCCTCCTTGCATCAGCATATGTTTTCATTTTCGCCTTTGCTTCCCCGTCCTTGGCAGCTATGTTGCCTCGCTCTTTTCCTTCTGTCTCTTCCATCTGCGGTATCCCCGGCCTGCTCAAACTTCCCAGCACAAGCTCAGCGGGGCACCACCCTGTGGAGCTGTGATGAGTGTTCCTGCAGTCCCTTAATATCTGGCATAGGTCCTGCCCTATCAATATCTGTGTTATCTTTGCTCTTTGTACAGCCTTCTTGATCGTTCCCATGAACCTTTCTGCTATGCCATTTGCCTGTGGCCACAGCGGTGTCATTCTCTGGTGACGGATCCCTAAGTAGTCCATGAATGTTCTGAATTCTTCTCCTGAGAAGGGCGGACCATTGTCAGTTTTTAGAGATCGCGACAAACCCCATGCTGCGAAGACTTCAACCATGACTGGCAGCGTCGCATTTGCTGATGTTGACGATACTTGCCGTACAATGGGGAATCTGGGGAATTCGTCTATTATCACTAACAGGTAGTTTCCTGTCTCCAGGGGCCCATAGAAATCGGCTTTCAATTCTGTCCACACTGCCTTCGGGAGTTCTGACATCTGTAGCGGTTTCGGCTTGGTCAGCTGTCCTGTCACTTGACAGACATGGCAGTGTGTGACTGCGGCCTCAACCATGTTGTCTAAACCCGGGAACCACACTTTTTCCCGTAGCATTTTTTTTGTTGCTACCATGCCTCTGTGTGATTCATGCGCCAAATCCACTATCTGTCTCCTCAATGTTCTGGGCATTACTATTCTTGTTCCTCTCATCATTATTCCATTTTTGGTTTCTGAGAGCTCTTCATGGATCTTTTTGAATACCAACATTTCTTCTTTGATTACTCCTTTTTCCATGATGCAGTTGTTGTTGACATGCCTCCACCTCTGTTGTCTTGTCACTGTCTTAATTGCTTGCATTGTGGGATCTTGTTTCATTTCTTGCTTCAGGTCATCCATCGTTATCGATGCCGGAGTGTTGTGTCTTAGTATAAAGTTCAGATATTCTTCCGCCATTGATGTTTCCTCAAGTGCCTGTGGTAGAGGGTGTCTTGACATGTAGTCTGCCGGATTGTGTTCTTTTCCTGGCTTATGTATGATCTTGAAGTTGTAGTCCATTAGTCTTATTCCCCACCTTTCTATTCGGGGTGGTATTTTAGCGTTGGGGTTTCCATAGATCGTTACCAGGGCATGGTGGTCTGGTATTATTGTGAATGGTTTTCCGTATATGAACATGGGGTAGTTCTCACATGCCCATACTACTGTCAGGCTCTCTTTCTCCGGCTGAGAGTACGCCCTTTCGATGTCGGACAGGCTCTTGCTTCTGTAAGCTACTGCACACCTTGGTGACCCCTTGCCTGGTCTGTGTTGTGCTACTATCGCACCCAGCCCCACTGGGCTGGCATCCACCGTCAGTTCGGTGCAAAGCAACGGGTAAAAGTATGCAAGGTGTTCTACTGCTGTTACTGTTTGTCTGATTGCTTCAAACGCTTTGCTGCATTCTTCTGTCCATACGAAGGTCTGGCCTTGTTTGGTTAGTTCTCTCAGCGGCGTGCTCACCGTGGCAAAGTCTTTTATGCATCTTGCGCAGTAGCTAGCAAGGCCGAGAAACAATCTTACTTCCGCAACGTCGCATGGATGTTTTGCTTTTTTCAGCGTGTCCACTTTGCTGCGATCTGGTCGCATTCCTTTCTTGGAGAAGATGTGCCCAAAGAACACCAGTTCGTCTCGCCCCAGTTCACACTTGTCCTCATTTAGCGTCAGCCCTGCCTGCTCTATTTGGGGAGTATAACTAGGGCGTTCACCCAAACATAGTCACTGGGACCTGGGTCATAACAGTACTGAGAGAAGAGGGGTCCCAGTGTGTGATTAGCAATTAACACAAATTATAATCAAAATAGAGAAACAATGAATGAACCTACACTGTTTCTGTTCACAATGTAGATGTTAATTAGATATAGTATCTAGCAATAAACATTCAAAAGGTTGTACAGTGCCCCAGGGAACAAGGGAAAAGTGATAAGGTGAGGATAGTGTGGATAGGGAATTGTGACAGTAAAATCAAACAATGATGTAGACGCATTTGTATGTCAATTTGAACAAACAAACAACCATAAATTCAATGTATCGCTAGATCAAAAACATGCTCCACCTAATACATTAATGTTAAAGTTTTGGCGTGAAGCTGATAGAAGAAAGAACAGTTGTCGACGTTTCGACCCTCAGGTTGTGCAGGGATTAATTGTGCCCTTGCTGCGGGGTCTTCATCAGGACAGGGTGGGGGCAGGCAACCTATTTAATACACATCAAAGAGTAAATTCAATTTAATTTAGCTACTTGTACGGAAAGATAGTAAGAATGATTAAAATAGTGCACTATTCAGGGAAGAGCATACCAATTCAATTGTTGCTCGTCATCACTTTGATAGTGGAGTGGACGGATTACCTCATTAGTTGTAAACTACGAATCCTAGAATTAAGAAATTAAGGAATTAATAAAAGATAACTAATGAACTCAAGTGTGTAATTTTGTTTAAGAAACTGTTTGAGAGACCCTAAGGTCTGAAATTAAAAGAAGGGGGGTGGGGACTATTATCAAAAACGACATTGCCATTTGGGGGAGATAGCAATTCAGCATAGTATTAATAAGTGTACAGTAAATATTGATTCACATTAAGGATGAGCGTTTAGGGAGGAATCGAATAGAGGCCCGGGGACCCGGATGGAAGGAGATCCGAGGACGAATCTGTGGGGAAAGGTTCAATATTAGGTTTGGCGGAGTGAAAAATAACCGAGTTGATAGCGGACGGAAAATCCAACAGCTTACCCGAAGGTAGAGATGTGCTGTTGACGTCCCTGTGTAATTTTTTGTGCAGAAATCATCCAATGAGCACCGTCTGGGGAGAGATTAACAGAACCCAGGATATCGTATTAGTGGTAGTGGAACCTATAAAAACGATTCAGGAAAGCCATATGTAAGAATAGTTGGACAGCTTACCGGAGGCAGAATAAATCTGATGTGTCTCATCCGCTCGCGTCGGCAATGGTGAACGGAGCTTCCTGTATGGGCTGTAATTATGGCAACTGTGTCACGTGACCGCACTGTGGCGTGTAGACACCGTAGACAGACTATTGGCAGCAAAACTCCAGCAGTAGATCGGTTTTGAGACACTGCTGATTTGGGGGAGTCAGTAATGTAATTAAAATTACGGGGAAACTCAAGAGAGAACTCTTTGGTTGTTACATTAATTGTATTCGACTACCAATAAATTAATCGAAATAACAATGGTTCATTAATTGATAATTATCAAATTGAGGGGGATATCAATCATTGTGTTATTTGGGTGACAATATGCCGAGATTACACAATGTACGTTACTTTTCCCAAACGTAAAAAAACACAGATCCCAAAGGAACATGTGTAATGAATCAACAGAAGAAACACCATAAGATTTACATCACATGATCATGGCATTACTGGTGAAATAGACATGTAACATTAAAAACGCAGTATATATGTTGATGGTTGTAAGACAATTGCCGATAACCTGTAAGAGAACATGTGAACATGTTACCGTACTTCAAATGGCGTACCTGTCGTATGATGGTAAAGGCCATTTTATAGCAAGATGGAACATACAAAGCCCACCAAATGCTTATTGTCGCAGAAATGTACATATCAAAGCTGGTAACACACCTTCAAGGCACCTATTAGGAGACATATGCGCACACCTTTGTTCATTGTCAGGCGTACCTGTCACACGACGGTATAGGCCCTTAGTTGTCAAATGAAATGAGTCATCCAGACCAATTGGCCACTACACGGATAGATAATCATAAAGATAGATTTAGGGCAGAGTGTCTAATTGTGAGAAGGAGCTATCATGTTCGTTAAGGCCCGTATGTATTGAATCAAAGAAAAGCATCCACTTTAAATCTCGTGTATTGAGAATACTAGTGATATTGCCACCACGGAGTCCTAGTATTGCTTTCTCTAGCACTACCCATTTAAGGCTTTCCGGGGAGTGTGAAGCCGATCTGAAGTGGTCTACCAGTGGTGCGCCCTGCACCTCGCATCTGATCCGGCTCCTATGTTGGAGGATTCTCATTTTGGCCTTCTGTTATGTCTGTCCAATATAGATCAAATTGCATGGGCATGTTATCGCATAGATTATATTGGAAGTGTTACAGTTACTATGAGACTTGAGCTGGACTTTCCGTTGGTTGTGCTCAAATTCCTTAGTTTGTATGGTGGTATTGCAGGCCTTGCAGTGGCCACATCTAAAGTGACCAATGATTGGTGGAAGGTTCCATAGGGAGGTGATGGTTTGTTCTTCTGGGGTTGGTAAGAAAGATCGTACCACATAGTCTTTGACACTTTTGGCTTTCCTGAACGCGTGTAGTGGTGTACTGGTGTGGTTGATATCATCTGCGATCAGTTTCCAATGCTGGTTTATGATGCGCTTTATTTTGTTGCTCTTAGTAGAAAAAGTTGTGACACACACAATTTTATCTTGTTGTTGATCAGTGGTGTCTTTTTGGGCCAGTAAACACTCCCGAGTGTAGAACCAAGCACGCTTCCTTGCTTTGGTGACGAGTCGTCTCGGGTATCCACGTTGTTGGAGACGGTTAGAAAGGTCGTCTGACTCCTCAAAATAATGTTCCTTTATTGGAACAGTTCCTACGAATACGTAGGAACTGTCCAAAGGGCAGATTATCACGAAGAGGTCAAGGGTGATGGCTGTTATACTGTAACAGAGAATTCCTTTCTGATAGTTTACGATAGAGTGTGGTCAGAAGGATGCCCTGATTCTCATAGATAGCAATGTCGAGAAAATTCACGGTGTGGTTGTCAGACTGGATCGTGAATTTGAGATGGGGGGATTGCTGATTAAGTTCTATACATGGCTTAATCAGCAATCCCCCCATCTCAAATTCACAACTTTTTCTACTAAGAGCAACAAAATAAAGCGCATCTTAAACCAGCATTGGAAATTGATCGCAGATGATGTCAACCACACCAGTACACCACTACATGCGTTCAGGAAAGCCAAAAGTGTCAAAGACTGTGTGGTACGATCTTTCTTACCAACCCTAAAAGAACAAACCATCACCTCCCTATGGAACCTTCCACCAATCATTGGTCACTATAGATGTGCTAACTGCAAGGCCTGCAATACCACCATTCAAACTAAGGAATTTGAGCACAACCAACGGAAAGTCCAGCTCAAGTCTCATAGTAACTGTAACACTTCCAATATAATCTATGCGATAACATGCCCGTGCAATTTGATCTATATTGGACAGACATAACAGAAGGCCAAAATGAGAATCCTCCAACATATGAGCCGGATCAGATGCGAGGTGCAGGGCGCACCACTGGTAGACCACTTCAGATCGGCTTCACACTCCCCGGAAAGCCTTAAATGGGTAGTGCTAGAGAAAGCAATACTAGGACCCTGTGGTGGCAATATCACTAGTATTCTCAATACACGAGAATTAAAGTGGATGCTTTTCTTTTATTCAATACATACGGGCCTTAAGGAACATGATAGCTCCTTCTCACAATTAGCCACTCTGTCCTAAATCTATCTCTATGATTATCTATCCGTGTAGTGGCCAATTGGTCTGGATGACTCATTTCATTTGACAACTAAGGGCCTATACCGTCGTGTGACAGGTACGCCTGACAATGAACAAAGGTGTGCGCATATGTCTCCTAATAGGTGCCTTGAAGGTGTGTTACCAGCTTTGATATGTAAATTTCTGAGACAATAAGCATTTGGTCGGCTTTGTATGATCCATCTTGCTATAAAATGGCCTTTACCATCATACGACAGGTACGCCATTTGAAGTACGGTAACATGTTCACATGTTCTCTTACAGGTTATCTGCAATTGTCTTACAACCATCGACATATACAGTGTTTTTAATGTAACATGTCTATTTAACCATTAATGCCATGATCATGTGATGTAAATCTTATGGTGTTTCTTCTGTTGATTCATTACCCATGCTCCTTCGGGATCTGGGGTTTTTTACGTTTGGGAAAAGTAACGTACATTGTGTAATCTCGGCATATTGTCACCCAACTAACACAATGATTGATATCCCCCTCAATTTGACAATTATCAATTAATGAACCATTGTTATTTCGATTAATTTATTCGTAGTCGAATACAATTAATGTAACAACCAAAGAGTTCTCTCTTGAGTTTCCCCGTAATTTTAATTACATTACTGACTCCCCCAAATCAGCTCGAGTTTTGCTGCCAATAGTCTGTCTACGGTGTCTACACGCCACAGTGCGGTCACGTGACACAGTTGCCATAGTTACAGCCCATACAGGAATCTCCGTTCGCCATTGCCGACGCGAGCGGACGAGACGCCAGATTTATTCTGCCTCCGGTAAGCTGTCCAACTATTCTTACGTATGGCTTTCCTGAATTGTTTTATGGGTTCCACTACCACTAATACGATATCCTGGGTTCTCTTAATCTCTCTCCAGACGGTGCTCATTGGATGATTTCTGCACAAATAATTACACGGGGACGTCAACAGCACATCTCTACCTTCGGGTAAGCTGTTGGATTTTCCGTCCGCTATCAACTCGTTTATTTTTCACTCCGCCAAACCTAATATTGAACCTTTCCCCAGAGATTCGTCCTCGGATCTCCTTCCATCCGGGTCCCCGGGCCTCTATTCGATTCCTCCCTAAACGCTCATCCTTAATGTGAGTCAATATTTACTGTACACTTATTAATACTATGCTGAATTGCTATCGCCCTCAAATAGCAATGTCGTTTTTGATAATAGTCCCCACCCCCCCTTCTTTTCATTTCAGACCTTAGGTTCTCTCAAACAGTTTCTTAAACAAAATTACACACTTGAGTTCATTAGTTATCCTTTATTAATTCCTTAATTTTTTAATTCTAGGATTCGCAGTTTACAACTAATGAGGTAATCCTTCCACTCCACTATCAAAGTGATGACGAGCAACAATTGAATTGGTATGCTCTTCCCTGAATAGTGTGCTATTTTAATCATTCTTACTATGTTTCCGTACAAGTAGCTAAATTAAATTGAATTTACTCTTTGATGTGTATTAAATAGGTTGCCTGCCCCCACCCTGTCCTGATGAAGACCCTGCAGCAAGGGCACAATTAATCCCTGCACAACCTGAGGGTCGAAACGTCGACAACTGTTCTTTCTTCTATCAGCTTCACGCCAAAACTTTAACATTAATGTATTAGTTGGAGCATGTTTTTGATCTAGCGATGCATTGCATTTATGGTCCTTTGTTTGTTCAAATTGACATACAAATGCGTCTACATCATTGTTTGATTTTACTGTCACAATTCCCTATCCACACTATCCTCACCTTATCACTTTTCCCTTGTTCCCTGGGGCACTGTACAACCTTTTGAATGTTTATTGCTAGATACTATATCTAATTAACATCTACATTGTGAACAGAAACAGTGTAGGTTCATTCATTGTTTCTCTATTTTGATTATAATTTGTGTTAATTGCTAATCACACACTGGGACCCCTCTTCTCTCAGTACTGCTCTATTTGGGAGCATACATTTTGTAGGGCTTTGTCATGTTCATCATCTGACTTGCCGAACACCAGAACGTCGTCACTGTAGTTCAAGCTGTTTTTTACTGGCCTTATTATTTGCCTTATTGTCTCTTGGAATATTTCAGCAGCTGATGATATTCAAAAACTCAGACGCTTGTATCGGAAAAGACCCAGGTGCATGGAAAACGTTGCGATGTATCTGGATTGAGGGTCAAGCTCTAGCTGATGATATCCTTTGAACAGGTTTAGTTTGGAGAAGCGTTGTGTGCCTGTCAGGCAACTGATCATGTCGTCGAGGTGAGGTCCAGGGCGTCTTTCGCGTTCAATTGCTGTGTTCGCTATCCTTATGTCGACGCAGATGTGAATTTTGGATGAGTTCTTTTTTCGGGACTGCCACTATTGGCGACACCCATGGTTTCGGTCTCTCGGCTGGCTCTAATATCTCCTGCCTTAGCAGCGCTACAATTTCTTCCTTGACTTGCAGCTGTAGTTGTATTGGTACCCGCCGGTGATGTTGATGCTACCGGGTTTACTGCTTCATTGATGTACAGCGTTATTTGTCGTCCCTTTAGCTTCCCTAGTCCCTGGAGCAGTTTGGGATATTCCCGCAGGATACTTTTTTTCACTGACATGTGATATGTCATTTCAAGGAGGCCCATTACCTGCGCTGTGATATTGCTCAATAGGCACGGTGTCGGAATGTCACCTTTCAGCACATGTATTTCGTCTTATAGCGTTTGACCTTTGTATGTCAGCTTTTCTGTGAACTTTCCCAGGTTCATCACTGTTTTTCTCGACCCCCACATGAATACGTTGACCTTTGATGGCACTAATGCTGGTTTTATTTCCATCTCCTCATATTCCGACACACACATGATGTTACATGTTGCTCCGCTGTCCAGCACGAACCGTGGTTTGTGTGGTCCCATGTCTATGGTCACAGTCTCCGTTTTCTTTACAGCATTTTTGTTCACCAGGTGGATGCTCTCTCGATTTGTGCCTTCATCTGTGGGCATGGCAACAGCGTCGAACATGAGGTACAGGCGTTCTACCTTTTCTTCTTCCTCATCTTCCCCTGACTCTGTTGTTGAGGTTCTGTTTGCTGTTTCTACATGTCTGACATGCCTCCTCGTCGTCATCCTCGTCTTTCCGGTCTACCTCTTTCAGTTCTGAACTGCAGGCCCAGGCATGCGCTGGCAAAATGGTTGCTCCTATTGCATTTCCTGCATGTTTGGCCCATTGCCGGGCACGCACCTTTGTCCGGGAATTCAAGTCCGCATCTGTAGCAGGTTGATTCCAGTTGCTTCCTTGTCACCTGTTCATTATGTCCTTTCTACCAACTGTTCATGCGGTTGTTCTCCGCCATGTGGTGTGTCTGTTCTATCCGCCGTTCCTTTCCCCACTCCATTTGCTTCACTTGCACCGTGGCTCCTGGCTCGGCCCTTGCCAATGACAGGATCTTCTCCAGTGAGGTTGGTTCCTTCAGGATTCTCGCATGGAAGTCCGTGTCACGACATCCTTCAATGATGCTCAGGCGAATTGCTTGTTCAATGTCGAACTTGTCGAATTCGCAGTGGGTCACTAGCTTGCGCAGTCGCGTCGCAAAATCATTCAGCGATTCATCCGTGTGTTGAAATGCTATCGTGAAAGTATACCTCTCAATGTCAACATTTTTCTGTGGATCAAATTTGCTTGATAGGCATTTTATTAGCCCTTAGTATGTGGACGTCTCATCGTCTGGTAGTGTTACTATCAGGTCATCTACTTCATTGCCGACCAGATTGAGAAACCGATCCATTTGTTTGGCATCTGTTACATCCGTGGCGCGCATGTACCGCTCGAATTTTCTAATCCATTGCTCCCATCCGGTCCCCACTTGTGGTTCTGATAGACTGAACGGGAGAGGTCTGCGGTACTGGGCGCTTTGCTTTTCGATCCTTTGTTCGGTCATCCTTTCCTGGCAGCTCTTCTTCGCGCTCTGCAGGCGTTTCTTGCTTTCTTTGCTTTCTTTCCTCAATTTGTTCTATTGCTTCTCTTCTACCTTTTGTTTGCAGTTGCTTGTGCTTTATTACCTTTCTTCTTTTCTTTTTTTTTTTCGTGCTATTACCGGCACTTGTTCTTTTCTGCCTCTTTATTCAGGTATTTCTTAATTACCTCTTTGTTATCCACTTTTTCTTTCCCCCTTCCTTTATTTTGCTCTGACTTGTGCTTATTTGCATTGTCTTTTGCTTCTTTTTCTCTTACTTGTGCTCTTTTCAGCACTTTCCTTCCTTTTTTCTGTTTTGCCTGGTTCCAAAATGGCCGCCGGTCTTCTCCGCGCTGCAATTGGCTGTTTTCGCCTGATTCCAAGATGGCCGCCGAAATTTTGTGCGATTTCGGATCCAATCCGGGTGTTTCCTGATCTCAAAATGGCCACCAGGTCATCGTCAGCGCTGATTGGTCACTCTGCCTGACCTCAAAATAGCCGCTCTCGCTTTTTCCAGATTCTAGCGCGAAGTCTTGAAAACCGGGTAACTTCTTACCGGCACTGCTCCCAGGCACATCGGACGTCTCGCACCGGCGCTGCAGTCACGGCCGAGGTGGGCTCTCGCGCCGTGGCTTGTTTCCACGCATGAATGAGGGTGGGCTCCTAGTCTCGCTTTCCAGATCCGTTCGGGCAGTGTGTTCTGTCCACTCCCTCGTTGCCAGTTGCGTTGTCCTCTTGCCCCAAGGACCACAGGAGATCACGGTCGATATAAGGTATCTCTTTATTGGATTAGCTCATGTTCATTGGCCCTAGTGCCCCTTATCCAGAGCACGACACTTTGGTTCTACATCGTGAAACTATTATTGGATCTCATTTGGTCAACTAGAAAATATCAAATGGAGGCTGCTGTGTGAGAAACTTGGGGGTCAAAGCCTGCTTGTGAAATGAATACTTGTTATTGAAACTTTTAGTTGTAGTTAAATCCCTCGCTAAAGGGCGACATTTGCAGGTTAATCCTGGTCCAGTGCTGAAAGAATTCATTTGCAAAATGTCCCTTTTTGTTGGTTTAATTAATTTAATTTAAATTCAACACAGAACTGACGTCACTCACAAGACCTGTTCTCCATCTGCTATCTGTGTACCTGTTTTCATGCTGGTGCCCAGTGCCGCAGAGTTGGCTTATGTTAGTTCAAGCTCACCAAGAGAGGCCCCCGGTAGAAGACATTTACTTAATGCTCTCATTAACCCCATCCTTTTCACTTTACCCCCTGCAAGGGTCTCGCCTCTGTTGACCCAACATTCAATTCCCTTCTCCTGTCATTGAAGGGATCTTGTGCATCACATGATGACCTGCCGTACACACTGTAGGACAAATTTAACAACACAAAGCAACAAGACAACTTGCTTTGCTGCATGAAAGGGGGAGGGCAGTAATGCACCTTACCTATCAAGATATGGCACCATTTTGTCCTCTGCGCTGGCACACTTTTGGTTGCCTAGCGCCAACGCAGACATCCTTGCACCATGGTGGAAGGGTGCCTATGTTGCAGACAGGATTATGTTTGGGCAGGAAGGAACGTGTTCCTGCAAAAAAACAATTTTTTGAGGCCTTTTCCTATTTCTACATGTGCTGCAGAATGCAACTGACATAGAAAGAGGAAAAAACAAGGAGCAATAAAGATATTTGATGTATTCCTAGGGTACAGCTCATGGTAAATCTGTGACTGTGCCAAAGTCCATGGATGGATACATGGGAACACGCTGTTCCCATGTGTTCCCTTGTTGTGGGAGACCCTAATGATTGTGGGGATCCCATAGCCGATTTTAAAATTGGTTCAAAATCTGTAAAACCTTTAGTAGACTCTGGTGCAAAAGTAACTATGATAACGCAAAAACTTTTCAATGAAACTTGGGAAGGTACACAACCTCTGTTTCCTCCTGACCGTGCGCCAGTGTCTAATGAAGGCCGGAAGATTGATCTTCTTGGTTATTTTGAAGATGAGTTGTGCTTCAAAGGAAGGAAGATAATTGGCAAAATGTATGTAGCTGTCAAGGGTCTTGATATCTTGGGCTGGTTCCATCAGGGTTTATTTAAGATGATTTTGAGGCCTGCTGCTAAAGACCAAATTCTTGTTGTTGATTGTGCTGATGAAGTTTTGTCTCTTCAAAAAGCTTTCCCATCAGTTTTTGGTGGGGAACTTGGGAAAATAAAGCACAAAATAATTGTCAAAGATGGTTCTCTGCCAGTTAAACATAAACTAAGGGGTGTACCCTATAGTGTAAGGAGAGATTTAGACAAAGAATTGCGACTGCTCTGTGAAAAAGGTGGTATTGAGCCTACAGAGTCATCGCTTTGGCTTATTCCTTTAGTGGTAGCCATGAAAAGGGATGGCCAACTTCGTGTGTGTGTAGATTTATGGTCAGTGAATAAAGAAATTTGGGTTGATTCACATCCATTGCCTAAGATCCAAGATCTCTTTGTTTCTATGAAGGGTGCTAAGATTTTTACTAAGCTTGATCTGGCCAGTGCCTATCACCAGATCGAGCTGCACGCAGAGTCGCGTCATCTTACAGCTTTTGTCTCTCCACTGGGAACGTTTCAATATCGACGTATGCCGTTTGGTTTGGCATCTGCTGCGTCGGAATTTCAGCGTGTAATGTCTAACATTCTCAGTGGAGTAGATGGAGTTTTGGTTTTCCAAGATGACGTGCTTATTTTTGCTAAAGATTCTTATTCACATGACAAGATTTTGCATAAGGTTTTGGGGCTTTTTCAAGAACATAGGGTTGTTCTTAAACTAGAAAAATTTAAATTTTGTTGTACAGAAGTGGAATATTTAGGGCATATTCTCACCCAAGATGGAATCAAGCCAAGACCAGGACTATTAGAGGCCATTTCTAATGCTGCTACTCCCACAGATAAGACAGGTGTGAAATCTCAATTGGGTCTCTGTCAATACTATTAGAGATTCATACCGCATTATGCCACCATCGTTCGCCCCATCAGCAATTTGTTAAAGAAGGGAACTAAATTTGAATGGTGTGAGGAATGTGTTTCTGCTTTTAAGAGGGTCAAAGACAGTCTGAGTGCAAGTTCTATCTTGAAGCCTTTTGATCCTAGTTTACCATGTTGTTTGACGGTTGATGCCAGTCAGGTGGGTTTGGGTGCCACCTTGACCCAGGTAGAGAATGGTGTTGAAAGAACAATTGGATTTGCTTCCAGAGTTTTGCGTGCTCCTGAATTGCATTATTCGGTCATAGAAAAGGAACTTTTAGCGTGTGCATGGGCCATTGATAAGTTTCGTTCTTATGTGTGGGGTAAGGGATTTTTGTTGCAAACGGATCACAAGCCTCTTATAAACATCTTGAGTGGGACTATAACCAAGTGTTCTACACCCAGGATTATGCGCATGGTGAGCAGGTTGCTACAATATCATTTTGATGTTAAGCATATCCCCGGTGGCAAGAACGGAAGGGCAGATTTCTTTTCACGGTTTCCTGACCCAAACTCACTTGATAACGATGTTTCTTTTGCTGATCTTATTGATGAGGATTGTGAGGACTGTCTTGTTGCCAGTGTTGATATCCTTGAACTTAAATTTTGCTCTAAGGAGAAGTGGATGCAAGCTTTTGCTAATGACTCTGTTCTTCAAGAAGTTTGCAATTTTATTAGGTCTGGGTGGCCAAGAGAGAAAGTTCTTTCACTTTCTCTTCAACCTTTTTCTAAGGTCGAAGACGAGTTGTCTGTGGAAG
Organism: Lissotriton vulgaris; assembly: GCF_964263255.1. Lineage (NCBI taxonomy): Eukaryota > Metazoa > Chordata > Amphibia > Caudata > Salamandridae > Lissotriton > Lissotriton vulgaris. Next base: position 171,872 of record NW_028242236.1, on the reverse strand, counting down.
ATGATATTCTTTTACGAAATGACAAATTAATTCCACCACAAGTGTTTAGAAAAGGTATTATAATCAGGGCTCATGAGGGACATTTAGGGTGTTCATTTACTAAACGTCGCATTCGTGATACCTTTTGGTGGCCCGGTATGGATGCTGAGGTCGATGAGTTTGTGTTGGATTGCAGTATCTGCAAATCTTCAGCCAAATCTCTCAAAACTTGTTTTCCTCCACTTATTCCGGTGGAATGTCCAGATCATCCTTTGTAAAAGGTAGGAGTTGATGTGATGGGACCCTATATGACTCTCAGTGGTGGTGCTAGGTTTATTTTATTGATGATTGATTATGCGTCAAAATGGCCAGAATTCAAGTTAGTCAAGGATGTTGACTCGAAAGTTGTCATTGATTTCTTGAGTGATGTTTGGAGCAGAGAAGGTTTTCCGGAAATTCTTGTTTCTGATAATGGAAAACAGTTTGTTTCTAAAGAATTGGAAGATTTTTTGTCTACTTCTGGGGTCAAACATAGTAAGAGTTCCTTATATTATCCTCAAGGAAATGGTCTTGTGGAGAGGATGAATAGGGTGGTTGGTGATTGCGTGAGATGGGCAAAGGATAGGAATTGTGATGTTGTCAAATCTCTTAGGAGCATGTTTTGGTTTTACAGAAGCACTCCTCATTCCTCCACAAAAGGTTTCCCCTTTTGAATTAACGAGGGGAAGGAAACCGGACACTTCTTTTCGTCCAGGTTGGATGTCAAAGTGGGTTAAAAATGAATCTGATGTGGAAAAGTTGATGTCTGTTGCAAAAGAAAGTGCAACTATTACTCAGGAAAAACAAAAATCAACCTTTGACATTAAGAAAGGGGCAACATTGTGCACCTTAAATGTTGGTGATTGTGTCACAATTAGGAAATCCACTCATGTTATTAAGGGGGAGTGTAAATGTGGTCCTCCTGTCAAGGTTATCAAGATAAGTGGGAATGCTGTTAAAGTTGAAGGAGGGTTTTGGTGGAACTTGAGCAAAGTTGCTAAAGTTAATTGTTCTGGCGAGGAGCAACCTGGTAAGAGTAATTATCAGTCTGCTTCTAATATTGTTCTTAGGAAGAGTTCTCGTTCTATTGTTAGACCTTTTAGATATAGAGAATAAATAATGGATGTTGTGGATGTTTGGGGGTGGGTCCCTTATTTGATTTGTGTTATGAACTTTTAGTTTTTTTTAGATTTTTGTAGCTGTTTCTTTTAACGAGTTTTATTTCTCTTTTTGATTATTGAGAAAGGAAGGTAATGTAGTAAGCTGTCACTTTAATTCATGTCATGCTGTTATTGGAATGTATCTACTGGTGCTTGGTTACCTGAGAATGTCCTGTGGGCATTCTTGAGTTAATGTCTGTTAGAGCCAGTTGATTGCTATACTGGCTCTCTTTCCATGTATCTAAATAAATCTACTCAATACATTAATATTTGTATCCTGCAAATTACTACATTATGCTTCCCTGGATCAGCATGACGCAAGTCACTAACTAGTGCTGCTTCACTACTCCAGCTATACCAAGCATCCTAGAGCCACAAAAGGTGGCCTTGCGTGGCTTGGTAAATCTCATCTCGGTTTTACATTGCCCTTGTATTACCTTCCGTGGAGGAAGTGTGGCGCAAAACCTTTGACAAATTTGCTCCTCTATTCATTAATATCTCAGCATGAATCTCTTCTTCCAGCTGTAGGACACCCTCTCCTAGGACGTTCTCCTTGCTTTGTAGTTTCTGTGCTTTCCCACTAGGTAAGACCATAGTCCACTAATTTTCAAACCTTCAGCCATCTCTGTTCATCTGTAAAAAATCAGACCCATCGCATTCGCAGAAATTGGCTGACCTCAAATCTTCTGCAGAATTTCCTGCCTGCCTGCCCAGCGAATCACACACTTCCTTCCTGCTTGAAAGAAGGGAGATCTTCTTGATGTACAAATACATGATTTAAGAAAAAAATATTTTTCAGATATTTTCTTGGCTAAGACCTTGTGCCGACTTTAAATTGTTCACATGCATTTACAAGTGTTTAAAAGAGAGGCAATGAGGACGTCAGTGCTGGAGGAGGACAGCCCCAGCTTTCCAGGCCACTGCTGGTGATAGAAAATAGGTCACTATTCCGCACCGCGACATTATCAAAGCTGAAGTCTTTGTATTGACTATACCAGTGACATCTCTGAAGAGCTTTTACATTATTGGATGAAGACAATGTTGGCAACTTAACCAACCACACTTATGGTTTTCACTCGGCCATTTGCACATCATTAATCAAGTCTGGAATTTGTAGGAAGATTCAGCACATACGGATCCTCTCCTCTGATGATGGTATTATGTCTCTATTCCATGGAAGACTTTCCAATTTTGAGATAAAACCATTTGCCAATCTTTCGTCCTAATTAGGAGACATGGGTGGCCACTTACCACTGCCAAGACTTACATGTCATGCAGAGTGTAAGGATCTTAATATGATGGCCAGCAGGTTGGTTGGTTGACACTGGTGGGGAAACATCCTTTACAACGCAACTTTTACCACGCAGTGCCTTTACGACGCAACTATTACAACGCAAACCATTACAACGCATTGCGCTGGGGGGCGCTCTAGGATAGGGAATAGATTTATTTTACTATCCAACACCTTCCCTAGTGTCCATGGGGACTGGAGTTGGAATAGTAAATTAAACTATTGACTATCCAGCTCCCCAAAGCACTATGCGTTGTAAAGGTTTGCTTTGTAATACTTACGTTGTAAAAACATGCGTGGTAAAAGCATGCGTTGTAAAGTCGTACATCCACACTGGTGTTGACATAGTCTTGATTTATTTATTTATTTACAACATTTGTAAAGCGCAGCTGTCACCTTACAGGCATCCTGGCGCTGAGATATCTCCAAATGGGGGGAAGGCACGGGGGAGGGATAGCAGTGTAGTGATCGTCAAGTTAACACTTTGGGAACAGCCAAGTTTTGACACGTTTCCTAAAAGGAAGGAGTTCTTTCATTTGCCGGATATCTAGGGGCATACTGTTCCGGAGTTTAGCGGCTGCAACTCCGAAAGATCTGCCTCTGGACCTAACTTTTTAAATCTAGGCACTTTTACAAGACAAGCCGTTGTAGACCGAAGTGCTCTGGTTGGGGTGTACCAGTCGAACATGGCTTGCAGAGAGCTGGGCCCAACTCCATGCAGGGCTTTGAAGACGAGAAAGAGGGACTTAAAGGCCACTCGTTGTTTCAACGGGAGCCAATGAAGTTCGGCCATCGCCGCTGTGGCCGAGGATCTCCTAGGCCAACCAAGGGCCAGTTTAGCAGCGGCAGATTGTACTCTTTGAAGTCTGTCTAGCAGCAGGCCTGGAGACTCGAGTAGCAACGCATTACAATAGTCAAGGCGACTTAGAATAGTACAACTAAAGAAACAAACAGGAGGTACCTGGTCAGATTACTTATCTACGTGCTGTGTCGTGCCCGAGAGACCATTACACCAAACTGTCCTCACAGTGATAATACTGGGTTAGAAAAATTCCCATCAGCCCACCCTTATTGGTGGAGTGTCGTCATGTGGGATGTAAACCATGAACCATGATTTCTCCCAATGCACCTAGTGATGATGCTGAGATAGGTTCTGGAAGGTGATATTCTCAACCACAGTATTTCAGAGGTAGGACCAATGGAGTGCAGTGCTTGTGAAAAAGAAAACAAAGGTGATAGTAAAATTGGCTCCTGGAACACAAAGTATGTTTATTCAGTATTGTCCAGGGTCAAGAGTAAAAACAACGCCTCATAGTCTTAAAGAATGGCTATGTCATGGCGTAGTGCAAAAGTGGTCGACATGTTTTAGCTGGGGGGACAACTAGTCCGAGCTTTCTTCAGGACCTTAAGATGTTATGCATCTGCACTGTGTGAAACAATAGGTGTAGTTAACATTTTGGATTAATCCTACCGGATCTTTGAGCCCAAAGTATTCCCTGATAGTCATCCAACTGGTCGTGATTTTCCCAACAGTCCGTGGGAGACTTAGAATAGTACACCTGACAATTAAAGCCCGGGCCTGTAAGGGAAGTAGTGGCAAAATCTTGCGTAAGGATCGGATGAGGGCCGAACAAGTGGACACAGTTTTCGCAACCTGGGCTTCCATGCTCAGTTTGTTGTTTATCATAACACCCAGATTGCGAACAGTATGCCCCTAGATATCCGGCAGTGATTGCATGGATTTGAAATGAATAATTGTTTTATGATCATTCTCATCAGTACAAGTCCATAAGGTTGTGGTACCTGTGTTGCAGCTAATATGTCACTCATATTAGCTGTCGTGCCGTGCTGTTGTATCTTGAAGTGTTCTGATGTGTCTTACGCCGGTCATTTCACTGCAGTGCCTTGCTCAAAGGTCGGTCACTTTGGAATTTCATGATTTATCCAGATCCCAGATTGTGCCTAGTTATTTCTTTTCATTCCTTAGACACACACAAAGGTGGTACCAGGACACATCTGCTAATGCAAATGCGAGCAATAAACAAATTCATTAGGACTATGGTAGGAGACAAGCAAAACAAAACTAGTTAACAGCAGTTTTTGGAGGAAGAATACAGAATTGCTTGAGAATCCCCTAAACATATCTAATATTGTAGCTTGGATTTTCGAGTTCTCTGTGCTCTTTCATAAAATAAAAGTAAACATCATAATATATATGATCTTCTTGAAAGCATTTGGGTCTCATCAGCTGTTAATCACACATAATGAATTCATGTAAATTACAACAGGGAAAGATTCAAAATCACCAATCAGAGCTCAGAGGGGGAAAAAAAACAACAAATGCTTTTTCTTGTATCCTGGTCAATTTACAACCCAACCGTTGGGTTGGCAAAAGGAGGGTCACCAGAAAAGTGTCTCATTGTGTACATCAGTGTGAAAGTGAGCAGAAGTAGTCATTACTAGAAGTGTAATCCAACATTAACATTCATATTAATAATATACACAGGGGTGAATATTTGGGTTCCACAGGAGCGCACACAAACGGGGGCCCATGCACAAAACACCAAGCCCAAGGCCACGCGAGGAGGCTCAGCTGGAGCTTTGCATGGGCCACAAAAGTAACAATGGTGGCTTGCTGGTCCTGTGTGAATTCGTGTTACCGGGATCAGCTGTACCTCAGTGTGTATTCCAAAGCAACGTAACCAATCAAACAGCGTGCAATGAATGTGTACCATTCAACGTAACCAATCGCACAGCGTGCAATGAATGTTTAACCATTCAACGTAACAAATCAAACATCGTGCAATGAATGTGTACCCATTCAACGTAACCAATCAAACATCGTGCAATGAATGTGTACCCATTCAATGTAACCAATCAAACAGGGTGCGATGAATGAGTACCCATTCAACATAACCAATCAAACAGGGTGTCATGAATGTGTACCCATTCACTGTAACCAATCAAACAGTATGCAATGTATGTTTACCCATTCATTGTAACCAATCAAACAGCGTGAGATGAATGTGTACCCATTCACTGTAACCAATCAAACAGTATGCAATGTATGTTTACCCATTCATTGTAACCAATCAAACAGAGTGTGATGAATGTGTACCCATTCAAGGTAACCAATCAAACAGGGTGTGATGAATGTGTACACATTCAACGTAACCAATCAAACAGGGTGTAATGAATGTGTACCCATTCAACGTAACCAATCAAACGGAGTGTGATGAATGTGTACCCATTCAAGGTAACCAATCAAACAGGGTGTGATGAATGTGTACACATTCAATATAACCAATCAAACAGGGTGTAATGAATGTGTACCCATTCAACGTAACCAATCAAACAGGGTGCGATGAATGTGTACCCATTCAACGTAACCAATCAAACAGCATGCAATGAATGTTTACCCATTCATTGTAACCAATCAAACAGCGTGAGATGAATGTGTACCCATTCAATGTAACCAATAAAACAGCATGCAATGAATGTTAACTCATTCAACATAACCAATCAAACAGCATGCAATGAATGTTTACCCATTCAACATAACCAATCAAACAGTGTGTGATGAATGTGTACCCATTCAAGGTAACCAATCAAACAGGGTGTGATAAACATGTACCCATTCAACGTAACCAATAAAACAGCGTGCAATGACTGTGTACCCATTCAACTTAACCAATCAAACAAGGTGCAATGAATGTGTACCCATTCAAAGTAACCGATGAAACAGGGTGGGAAGAATGTATACTCATCCAAAGCAACCAATGAAACAGCATGCAATGAATGTGTACTCATCCAAAGCAATCAAAGAAACAGCATGCCCTAAATTTGTGCGCATTCATAAATACTGTATGGTGCTTTTCTCCCATGCCTAACTTTGCAGGTATCCCAAAGAGATCCCGATGGCTCAGGCGTCTGCTGGTCATCAGTGGAGCATTGAACGTCCTTCTGCTGCTGGCTGGCATCACAGCTGGAGTTTTGGGTAAGTACTGTTCGCACAGTGTGTGAGGGTTACAAACAGTGGAGGGAGGCTACGCTAAAAATGTTGTACAGCTAAATGCAGGGTGTATCAAGAGACATCTGAGGTTGTGCGAGGCCCATTTATCACATTAAATGCTCTCATTCATAGTGGCCGTTAGAGTCTCCAATGCTGCTGGTGCCGGCAACTTCAGGGAGCGGAGTTACTGGGGGAATGCAATTGGGTCCATGACTGGTCCCTTAGAAATGTGAAACTACCAATGAAACTGGTAATTCCTAGGGGCATATTAGCAAGGGCAGTATGGCCGCTTTAGCGGCTCTTTTTGCCGCTAAAGCAGCGATATTTTATTCGCCCTATTAGCAAGCTGTCGCTAACAGCAGTTAGCGACAGCTTACAGGCGATAGCAAACGGTTTGGGGCCCGCTTTGCATGTCAGAGAGATTTATCGCTAATGACATGCAAAGTTGGTGTACCCAAACTGGTGGCGACTAAAAGCAGTCGCTAACACAGCTATCGCCTACTAGCAACACAGGCGAAGCAATAAAAAAAGTCACGCTAAGCGTGATTATCGCTTGAAACCTGACTTACCTGTATTACCCAATGGGAGGTGGATTATCAGGCTAAGTCAACCATGGCGTTAATGCGTGAATATCGCTGGATTTCCAGTGATATTCAGACATTTCGCCGCTATTGCTTGATATTTTATCACAGTGGAGATAAACGTTGCTAATAGCATTTATTGCTACCGCAACACCCATTGAAGTTGACGATAATAGGTGGCAGCGCCAAATTTAAGACCAGAAAATTCCTGGTCTTAAGGTGACGAAACAAGGTAAAATGCTTTTATTTCTCCTCGTTTTTGCTTTTACCATGTGTGCTGCCACATGCAGCACACATGGAAAAAGCAAAATGCCTAGGTATGTTCATGTACAGGAAGGTGTCCCTTCCTGTACATGAACAAACCGTTTTTCAAAATGCCATTTTGTAACTTCCATGTGTGATTCACGAAGCAGCACACATGTAACTTACAAACTGGAATTTTAGGTTTGTTTGTGTGCAAGAAGGAACTCCTTCCTACACATCATCAACCAACCTCCCTGCTTGCAGACACCCTTGCAATCTGGTGCAAGGGTGCCTGCTTTGGCGCTAAGTTGTGTAACTTAGCGCCATTGCAGGGTGAAATGCAAGGCTGCACCATATCCTTGTGAATATGGTGCAGTCTGGCATTTCCATAGTGGCGGAGAGAGGCGTGATTGCATGTTCTTAAAAACCCACATATGCCCAAAAACATTGAGACCTATTGGTGTTGCCAATACTTGTTAGCAGAATCAAATAAAGAAGTAGCAACTATGATTTTGTTGTGAATGGTTAGAACTGAAAATGTTTCAATTTTGAAAATATGCCATCTCTCACTCTGTTATAAACTATGCCCTTTTTCAACCCACATTTTTTCTGGAATCTCCCATTTGCATATTTCACACGCCATGTCTTTCCTGGCCTTTAACCCCTTCGCTGCGGCGGCTATTCCGCCGCAGCGCTAAGGGGGCGGGGCGGCCGCGTGGCGGGTCAATGCTGGTGACGGAACCGCTCGTCACCAGCCGCGGTTGGGCTGTGCTCATGACGGAGCGGTTCCGTCACGGCCCCGCCTGCTCAATGGAACGCTCAGAGCAGGCGCGGAATCCGCGCCGCGCAGGCGTGCCGAGCGGGCCGTGACGGAACCGCTCCGTCATCAGTACAGCGCGACTGCGGCTGGTGACGGAGCGGTTCTGTCACCAGCAGGGGAGCGGTTAACTCTCTCTCTCACGTACTTCCTTTCATCTCGTCTACTTCACCACTACACACCTAGCCCTCCAACTTGCCTGCAAGCACCACATTTTCTTACCCCCTGGTTGCTGTCCATGTTTCAACAGCTGTGGGCCTCTTTCACAAATGCTCTCAAAATTACAATTTGCACATCTGTCATTATCCCTCTGTGCAATCTGCAGAGAGGCCATTGATTGGATGTAAATGTCATCTGACCCACTTTATGACACACTGAGAGGCACTTGGAGAAAGTCACCCTACCTTGACCCTCAGCTCCAGAGCTCTCAGCCGTGCCCTCATAAACGCCCTCTCCCATTCAGAACCCATACAGGCACCTCGAGGTGAGAGTTCACAGCATGCTTTATGCATGCAGTCATATGTAGCCTGAAAACAACTAGAGAAACATAACATCTACAAAAAAAGAAAAAAGAAAATTATTTTGGGAAATAAAATATGAAATGTAAACAGGGGCTGCATTGCTGACATAGACTACCTGAGGGGTGTTTACAGCCACTGTTGAGAAATAAAATCTGTAGTCTGGTTGTAAAGTTAAGAACATGAATATAGCACCCAACAGGGACCTGTTTCAAAGCCAGCTTCTAATTAATGCCAAGTCCGTGACCTGGGAGGATCCGGCCCACTTAAAGCCCTGCTTCTCTGAGCACGACTAGATGACCCAAGTGGTGTGGACGAGGGTGCCTCTTAGTGGTGAAGTGAGAAAATGAGTCCAATACAGTGCTGTCCTCTTGCACGTTGTGTGATCATCACATTTCGCAGATTTCTCCATATCATCACAGTACAGCACATGCACAGGTGAATACTTTGCTCGCACAGGAGAAAACAAGCAATGACAAAACCAATTTTTTTAGGTCTGGACTGGATAACAGCATCATGACAGACCTGCAATATGGTTTCCGGGAGGGACTGGGTACTGTGGAGCAAGCTCTGAACCTCTCCCTTCTAATTGGGAAATACGTCCAGCCGAAGAGAGGCAATCTTCACCTGGTCTATGTGGATTTGACCGCAGCCTTTGATTGTGTATCACACTCTAGGCTGTGGTCAATCCTTGCGGAAATGGGAGTGGACCATCATATAATATCCTTCTTACGTGAGCTGTACTCAGGTGCATCGGCAAGGGTGGGATTCGGGGTGAACGGGGAGCTCACGCATTCGTTTGGAGTAACCAAGGGAGTCAGACAAGGGTGTGTCCTGGCTCCTTTTCTATTCAATCTGTATAGAAATGGCCTTGAGAAGGCCATGCTAGAAGGGAGTCAGGACCTTCCAACAATTGCCCGTCGTCCGATTCCTGCGTTACTTTACGCGGACGACGCAGTAATTATGGCTCGAACTCCAGTACAACTTCAGAACCAACTAAATTCATACTGTAGATTCATGGCTTCATTGGACTTAAAGGTCAATATAAAGAAAACACTAGTCATGCATTTAGGTAAAAAGAGATCTAAGAACAAACCGATTTGTATAGAAAAAGCTAAGTTGGATTGCACCAGGACCAATCCTTATTTAGGTATACTCTTTGATAACACCTCCTCTTGGAAATCGGCCATCGAAAGTAGATATCTTTTATTTTTAAGAGCCTCCTCTGCATTGATTGCTTTCTCCCGTAAAATAGGTAAACCACCCCCAAAAGAACTTTTGCAAATATACTACGCTAAGTGCCATAGCGTAGCCGTATATGGCGCTGGGGTGTGGGGCTATATACCTGTGGTCACTTTGCAAAGGGCTGAGAACAACTTCATCCGTTATCTTTTAGCCGTTTCTCAGTCCTCTCCAACCTATGCTTGCCACATAGAATTAGGCATGGATTATATTGCTGATCATATAAAAATCCAGCCAATATTATTGTGGCATCGCATCTGGACAACGGAGCAGTGTAGCTTAACCCGTGCACTAATAGTAGATTGCCTGGCCCTAGACAACTGGCTGGATGTCCCATGGTTGTTATATGTACATAATTTTTAAATGACTTGGGCCTCTCCAAATATTTCAAAGAACCGGCAGTCTTAAACACTGTTACCAGAAAGGCCCTGCGATTGCTTTGTTTATCGCACCTGGGAGAACTTCGTATGGCTCAAGAAATCTATAAAGTCACAAACCACCATATTTTAACCATTAAATGTACTTTGGGCATCCAGCCGTATCTTACTTTCTGTTTGTCTACCTATGAAAAGTATTTGTTAACTCGGTTAAGACTTAATTTATTTTTCCGCTTGGTCACTTTCCCAGGGAGACAGGACTGATCAAACTCCATCATCCAGTGTCCTTGTGATGGTACCTCTGAACAGTCTAATATTCACGTATTACTGTTCTGTAAATATTATGATGTACCACGCAAACGATGGATTATTCCAATCCTACTGTCCCTGGGCTTGAGAAGATGCCATCCAGCTTTTATGGCGTTACAACTTTTAGATACAGCATCAAATGCCAAATGCATAGCCATGTTTCTTAAAACCTGTCTGAAAATTCGAGCCACTTATGGAGATCCATAGTAACTTAAAAATGGTTCACTGATAATTGTTATGCTTTACTTTGCAGAATTAGCCGAGAGAACCCAAATTGCCCTTTTTCTTTATATGATTCATTGTATGGTTGTAAGGCTTTATTTATTTACTGTGTACCTACGATGTATGTGAAATTGTATATAATGATTGTCGCTTTTATGATTTTATATTGTTCTAAAATCGAATAAAGCTTTCAACTACTACTGGTAGGCCATATTTAATCAAACAAAACAAGTATATATATATAGATGGTGATGTCGGGGTTGGGTAACCCCTTCAGCCAATGCTTGTTTTTGGTCAGCCTACCTTTCTGTAAACCCCAGTTATGGCTGAGTTACTTGAATCCATGGCAGGTTTTTTGACAGCAAAGACAAAGTGATACTTTTCTGCCCCCTCCCCCAGCGAGGAGCTCATGGTTCATGAGTTTAGGGCCTCTTGTGACAGTCCTGCTCTGCTGCCTGCAGCTGCTTAGTGTAGCTCAATGGTGAACTGGTCCTGCCTACACCCTCTGGTCTTCCCATTCTACAGCAGGGCTTCAAGAAGCAATAAAAGTGCTCTACACATTATTGAACAAGGCGGCAGTACAGATCACAGCCCCCATTCCTTAGAACCACAGCAGGGGTGTGCCCTCTGACCTGCCTTATGGCGACACCAACCTCCTGTGCCCTTAAGAAAGTTCATGAGCCAACTGGAAGTCCATGTGACATCAGTGAAGGGCTCCAAAGGGGTCACTCTCAGACCTCGTCCACACCCCTGGACTACTGCCAGACTCCCCACACCTTAAACGTCACAATCTGAGGCCAGACCTCGAAAAGGAGCATTTAAATGCACAAAGCTTCTCTTTAGTGACATATCCATTTAAACTAAATGTATTTCTCATGTTTCACATAATAAATGAGAGAAAGAACTGATCTAGATTGTACAGCACTACAGCTTCCCAGAAGTGATCCCTAGCACTAGCGCCTAAGAAAGCAGGTGGGTGTATGTTTGACTAAATTCACAGATCTGTTGATTTACAGGCAGATATTTCAGATGCTGTGGTGGGATGTACGACATTACAACGCATGCTTTTACATTGCATGCTTTTACAACGCGGGTTTTACAACGCATACCATTACAACGCATAGTGCTTTGGGGCGCTGGATAGTGAATAGTTTAATTTTCTATTCCAACTCCAGTCCCCGTGGATAGTAGGGAAGGTGTTGGATAGTACATTAAACCTATTCCCTATCCTAGAACGCCCCCCAGCGCAATGCGTTGTAATGGTTTGCGTTGTAAAAGTTGCGTCGTAAAGTCACTGCATTGTAAAAGTTGCGTTGTAAGTGATGTTTCCCGCTGTGGTGGATATCTGTGGAGAAATGGGGAATTACCTGAGCAATTTAACAACAAATCATCTAGTTCCCTGAAAATATTTCTTTTCTAGGGAACCTTTAGGGTCCAACTTTTACAAGGCTGTATTTTAGGGGCAGTTACTAGTACCTGCAGTATCACTACCTTAAGGATAGGGATGCACTGGACCATTTCCAGAGCCACTCGTAATGAGTATTTTAGGGGCAGATCTACAAGGAAGTGCCAGAGCACAGCAAAGCACGCCGTTTGGCTGCGCCACGCTGCGGCACTTCCGAAGCACAGGTATGCAACATATTTACAATAATATGTCATTTTCCTGTGCTCTCCCCTGCGCTGGCGCACAAACTGCAGCCATGCGCCAGTGCAGCCACCCTTGCACCATGGTGCAAGGGTGCCTGCGTCATGGGGAGATTATTTTTGTGCAGGAAGGGGGACCTTCATGCACAAAAACAATCAACGACAGGCATTTTCCTCTATCAATGTGTGCTGTAGAATGCAGCACGCTTTGAAAGAGGGAAAAATGAGGAGTAATGAAAACATTTCTCTTCGTTGCTCCTCGATACCCCTCCCCTGGGAGCTGTAGCATTGACACGCATTTCCAGATTTACGATTCCTCGTAAATCTAGAAATGTGTCTCGTTCCATGGGTGTTGCCTGGGAACACCCACAGCAACACCCATGGAACGCCCCTTTCACGCAAAGTGTTGGGTGTGAAGGGGTCATAGACTTTTCCTCTCCTTGCAAATATGGAGAAGTGAAATGCGCCTCCTGTACATTACAAAAGTGATGTACTGGTGGTGCAGGAGGCTTATAAATATGCCCCTTAGTCCTTAACTGGTTCCTCACTTGAATCCTGAGCTCTCTCTCAACGCCTCATGATGTCCACTTTAAACTTCTGGGCTCATTTGTTCTCTTTGACTAATACCAGTATTCTTCATTTATTAGTGTTTTCGTATCATTTGAACTTGGGGTGTGCTCAAATCACTTAATTTGCTTTTACATTGTTGCATAAAAGTTTAGGGAAATTACGTGAAATTACACATAATTATGCAAAATGCACAAGAACACATTTTGTAGTGAAAATATAGCTCGAGAATCACAAGTGATGTGAGCAATATCTGCTCGTGTTCTGGCCAGTCACATTATTCCTATGAGCCAACTTGGCACAATGACGTAAGTTCTGAAATATGGGGCCTCATTTATGAGGAACTGGCTTAGAGCAGAACCACACGCGTTCTTCGTGCGCTGCCCTACACCAATGTAAAAGGGCAGGAATCCACTGTATTTATAAATTACAGTGCATTCCTGTCCTTTCTGTAAAGTCGGGGCCCTAGGCCCTCATGCTAATAAGGAGCGAGACACAGACACACTGCATGCATGGTGCAACTGGCCCAGAGCACGTGCGCTCGGCATCTTTTATTGATGCTGTGTCACATGACCTGTGACATCAGTGGTGGGTGGGTGTTCAGTGTGAATACAGGCTTCAGCACTAGACTGCTGACTTATGCTGGGCATTACATCCCTCCCCAAATTGGTTAAAAATTCAACCAAACGTGAAAAGTCCAAAAACCTGTGGGGGAAAGAAAACACAGAAAATAACATTGGACTTGCGCTCTCAAAATGAGTCTCTTTGGCTGCTTGCAAGCCGCAGGCAGTATAGTTCTTGCGTTTTGGATTACCAGGTCTTGGTGGCACGATTCGCAGTTGTTCGGCGGGTTCATTCTTTGTCTGTGCTGTCTGTCCGCTGTTTTCAGCCCTGCATTTTGCTTTGCTCTCTTGGTGACAAATAGTTAAAGAGAGATGGATGACATGGTGGTTGTTCGTTGTCCGGCTTCTTCTCTCTATGCTGGATGCGTGATGTTTCCGGGCAGGCTTCAGTGTGTTTCTTGGCAGGTGAAAAGAGTAGGTGCGAACATCCCTCTCACTAGGATGCCCCTCTCGCCGGTTTTCTTCTGCCACAAGATGTCCGGGAGGACCTCTTTGCCAGGTTTCCACTGGACTGGTGTTTTTGGTCGCGTTGCTCTACCATAGCCTTTGGGCCGTGAGCAGGGCGCTCCACGAGCCTCACCGTCGTGTCCTAGTTCCACCTGTAGGTTGAGTTGTCGACTCTCTTCATTGCTCTCGAGGCTTTCATCCTCTTGGGTCCTGCAGACGTGCTTCTGTAGATCTGTCTCCCGTGCGGGACTTGCTGCCACCAGAGTCCCTTGAGGCTTCTGATACTGGTTTGCCACGGGCTGGTGTGAGGTATGTCAGGTCCTTCACTTCCGGAGTCCTGAGTAGTCTCGCCATCCAATCTTCCGCTCAAACCCCAGAGGTAGATGTCGCCAACAGTCTATCTTGCTCTCTTCTGCGTTCGCCATGTGGATGGATGGCTCGTAGGTGGTTGTCCTTGGTCTGCGCTGCCGGTGTTCTTGCCAGGCTTGTCTTTCATTGCACTCGGGTGTTCCAGTGCCTGTCCCTTTCCTTCTTTCCGCAGGGGCGGCTTCTTTCTTCCTTCTTCTTACCCTGACAGTCGTGCCACTCTGATTACTTCTTCCTTCTTTTCTTCTTAGTGGCGGTGACCACTCTGTTCTTTCTCCTTTCTTCTTCTCTTCCTTTCTTCGGTGGCGGCATGCCACTCCGATCTTTCTTCTTCTCTTCTCCTTCTCCTCGCGATGTACTCTGGTCCAATCTTCTTCATCTTCTCTGGCCAGGCTTCCCCATGCAGCGCGCGCACTCTGCACGTGTCTTCCTGGTCTTGTCCTAGTCCTAGGACACTGTCTTTTTGTCACTCACTTCCAGGGTTAGCGTCACGACCTTCACATCTTCTTCCTATTGCTTTCGTTAGTTTGTGTGGTTGAAGTTTGCGGGTCCAGGATCTCGGACCGCGCCTTGTCTGAACTTCTTGGACATCGTGCTGGTCCCTTCTGCCGAGGTCTGGCAGGTAAGATTCGTGGTGCTGAGCTTCTTGGACCTCGTGCTGGTCCCTTCTGCCGAGGTCTGGCAGGTAAGATTCGTGGTGCTGAGCTTCTTGGACCTCGTGCTGTTCCCTTCTGCCGATGTCCGGCAGGTAGGCTTCTTGGTGCAACCATCTGGCTGGTCGACTTCATGCTTTGTGACCAGGCTGAGTGGTCAGGTTGCTTCTGTGTTGAATCTTCAGTTCTGCGGGTTGTCTGCGCAACCATTTCCTTTTTCATCTCAGTTCAATTGCTTTGGTGCGCAACTGGGTGCGCTCTTCGGGTGATCTCTTGTAACTTGCTGCTTTGGGCTAGTGCTGGCCGCACTGCTGCGCATTTGCGTCATGCGCTTTCGCACTTCCTGGTGCTGGGTTCTAGAATCATCGTTGGTTCGTGTGGGGTGTTCTTACTTTCGCCATTCTGCTGCAGCGATGGCCTGTGGCCAGTAGGCATCGCTGTCTCCTCTTCTGGCGTGGTGTAGATGCTTCTTGGGTGTTTGCTTCTGGAGGGTTGCTTCACCACTCCGTTGACGTTCTTCTTTTGGTCGTGCTTCTTCTGTTTGGTGCTAATTGCGATTCTTGTGATCTTGTGGGCGCACTTGTCGCACGTTCTCTTGAATATCTTGTGAGGAGTCGCTGCACTCCTGATGCGCTTCTGGGGCTTCATGCGCGTTTCTTAGGTTCTGTCGCGTTCTTGTGCTTCTGGCGCGCTCCTGCGCCGTCGCCTTTTATCTTCTCAGGCTGCGTGGTGGTTTGGTGGTGTTCCGGTGTAGCAGTGTTCTTGCGCTTGGTCAGTTTCTCCTGGTGTGCCTGCTAGGTAGGTTTTTCCTTTCTCTTGGCAGGTGCTCTTGGTTCCCCTGAGACGTCGCTACCTCACTCTGGCGCCTTTGCGGGCTGTCTTGTGGAGTTAGCGTGTCGCTGTGCACTGGCTGCGTAGTGCTCTCGTTGCTTTTCTACTTTCTGGGAACAGTGGCAGTCTGTATTGTCTCTGTGCACCTGCCTTGTTCTCATGGCACTGCTCAGTACTTCTTGTGCTGTTGCCCGGTTGTCTGGTGTGGAGTTCCTGAGTGTCTTTCGCTTATTTCAATGGTGCTCCTTGACGCTCTTCTTTACTCTGTCTCCTATTCCTTTTAGTGTTACCTCCCCTCCATTAGGTAACGCTTCTTGGCTGGACTCCTATGTTACTAGCAGCTTGGAACTGCCTCTGTGTGTGCCCCAGCTTTGTGCTTTAGTATCCTTTTCCCTGTTTGGCCCAGCGTGTGGCAGCTGTGCTCTAGCTGCGTGTGTTTCCTTTGGCGGGTGTAATATCGCCCCTTGGCCACTAGACGGCAGTGTATTCTTTATTTCGTTGTGGGCCCGGGTTTGCGGTGATCTTGATGCCTCCTGCTGGGAATGGAGCATTGGCTGATCCGACCTGGAGTTGCTGTTTGCACTTTGCTGGTTGGGAGCTTGCTGCTTTGCTCCTGGAGCTCTGGAAGTTTTTTTTCTATGGCATTCACAGCCTCCTGCACGCCGCTCCCCGGGACATTCACAGGCAGCTAATAACGACCGGAGGACTCTGCTTCAACCAGTGAGTCTCTTGTTGTTTTCCGTGTCCTCTGGTACTGCGAGCACGAAATACATTCAGTGAGGAAGGGGGGCTCTTCTCCTTCTGCTTTTCCCCACCCTTCGCAGCAGGCCTTTCTCTTGCCGGGCCTCGCGGGGGTGTCAGTGCTGCTCTCAGTGCCCACAGTCGGCACACTTCTTTTCTCAGTTACCTCTCCCCACCGCAGCAGCTTTGAACAGTCTGCACGCTGTGCGGGTGGGGTGAGCGTCGGCCTTAGCGTAGAGGCTGGCAGGGTTTTGGCTCCGGGGACAGGTTGCTCTGTTTGGCCATAGGCCGGATGTGGCTGTTGTGCAGATTAATTTCCCTGCCGCATTTTCCTTCACTTTTCTCCGCTCCCTGCTCGCGGCAGCCTCATTTCCTTCGCTGGCGGGCAGGGGGGCTGGGGGCCAAGTTCTGACGTGCGAGGCAGGCACTCGCCTCAGAGACAGTGTGGGCACCACATCGCGGGTGGGCTCCGCTTTAATTACTCCGCGCCCGGCAGCTCTCCTAACGCATCGGGCGCTCTTCTTTGAAGTTCATTCACCCCGCCGCCGCAGCCTCACTTCTCACACGCTGTGCGCCGCGGGCGGTGGACGCTGCAGGCAGGCCGCGGGTGGGCTCCGCTGGCCTTGCTTCACTATGGGGGTAATCGCTGATGCCGCTTACTCTGTTGGGGGCAAAGTCAGTGTTCACGGCGGGTGGGCTCCGCTTGGTGCATATACGCCCGGCAGCTTGGCACACGCTGCGGGGCTTATACTTGGGGCTGCTGCTTTCTCGCTTGGGCTCACCTTCGGCCAACGGGCCTTCATCTCACACGCGGGTGGGCTCGGTGGAGGTTGCCTCACTGTTGGGGCAGTCGCGGTCGACGCGGGTGGGCTCCGGTCGAACCGCGTTGTGTCAGTCTCAATTGCGGCCGGTACAGATGGGCTCTGGCCGGTCCGCTTATCTCCATGTGCACTTGACGGCAGGACTTGAGAGGTGTGGGGTGGGCTCCCAGTCACCTTCTCGTTCTCCTCCAGGCCCGGGGCTCAACACGCCCCGCGGGCCTCTCGGCGGCCGGCGCCTTTCTAAGGGGGGGTGCCTTCGATGTAGGCAGCTCCCTTCCCCTTTCCCACGAAGTTTTCTTTTAGCTGCGGCACGCGTGGCTAGCGTCCGCCCTCGTCGCCATTGTAAGGTCGGGGCCCTAGGCCCTCATGCTAATAAGGAGCGAGACACAGACACACTGCATGCATGGAGCAACTGGCCCAGAGCACGTGCGCTCGGCCTCTTTTATTGATGCTGTGTCACATGACCTGTGACATCAGTGGTGGGTGGGTGTTCAGTGTGAATACAGGCTTCAGCACTAGACTGCTGACTTATGCTGGGCATTACACTTTCCCCCTACTCTGGCGTACATTTTGCTGCCTAATGCCAATGTAGGCACCCTTACACCATGGTGCAAGGGTGCTCTGTTGCAGGCAGGATTGTTTTTCTACAGGAAGGAATATCTTCCTTCACAAAATCAATCCTATGGGGCTTTTTCCTCTTTGTATATGTGTAGCAGAACGCAGCACATATGGAAAGAGGAAACAATTATGACAAATAAAAATATTTCTCCTTGTTACACCTGCTCTGGGGAGGTGTAAGGTTTTGGCGCTGCCCCACGTTTACGTGATTAAGTAAATCTGGGGCAGCATAAAAATCCATGGGTGCTGCGTGGGAAAACCCAACACAACGCCCGTTGAATGTATAGTAAGGCAAGGCAGTGACTTGTGCGGCTTTGTCTCACTCCATATCTGTCAGGCCACTCAAAGCCACGCAGAGTGGCTTGTCGTGGCCTCACAGATATGATTGAGAGGCCACCAAGCCTCTCATAAATAAGGTCCCAGGTGTGTTAGGCGCAGCACCAAATTTTCCCTAATTACACTGGTGTCATTTAAATTTCACCCACAACTAAAGCCAATCTATTTTTCTTCCAGTCTTGAAGCACTCTCAAGAGACAGCAGAAGTGTCTCCAGTGTCAGACAGTGTGAATGCACATAAAAACATTAAAAACAGAGATACAGGTTGTTGACGCAGCATTTCGGCATTTGTATTTACACCTTCATCAGGACAAAATTCTTATATGGGTTGTTGTTACGTTGACCTCTATAATCAATTTGAGGCTTGTCTCTTTTTGGTTAGAGAGTTCCCTTTTCTTAAAGTTACGGATGGAGTGATCTCTTCTGAATTAGATGACCCTTCTAATCCTTTGATTTATTCTTTGTCATTGAGTGCAAGGGAGCCACCGAGATTTTTTGGGTCTTCACATTCAAGACCAATATTAGAATGAGAGGGCCAGATATGCGCACATGACTGGATGTCTTGATGTTCGTGCGAAATTCAGTTTTTCATCTTTTTTGCGTGATATCCTATTTGACTATCTGGTTTTTGGGAATCGGCCTCTCTGCTCCTCTCGTCACTCTCCTTTTTTTCCTTTTTCACTCCAGCATCAGACACACAGTGTGAGAACAAGGAGCGATACAATCAGGAACAAGCGGACTGCACAGGAGCAGGTACATTTAGCCTGTTCTTCAATCCTTCCTCATGTTGTTTGGGGTGTGATGCCTTCATCTCAGAGAATCCATCCTTTCACCAGGGTCTCACACCAGGTGTTCCAGGAAGCCATGCAGTGACCCTCCTCTCTATGCAGGGTTCTCAGAAGCCAGGCATTGATGTACTATCCTAGGAGTGTATTTCAGCTGGGGTAGGAATGTTGCTTTGCCTACTTTCATTCAGAAATGTTTCTAGTTTTGACACAATAGACTTAGAAAATTAGTAATTTTTCTCTGGCAGAAGTGTGCTCCTACAAGTCTTGAACTAAAAGGGTGGCTAGTAATCCCTGGTGGTGGCTACCATGAAGTGATCCTGTTGCGTTAATCTAAAGGTGAGTAATGTCCCCAAATGCACTCAATAAAGAATGTGTTTCAACAATTTTTGTTATTGCTTCCTTTAAATAAAGTTTTATTTGAATTTCCTTCAATTCTTTGAGTTTTCTTAACGTTGTATTGACATCAAATGAATTTCTTTTACACAGAATATCCATTGCCCAACGCATTTCCAGCATTACGCCCTTCATCAGGGGCTTCACGTACTGTCAAGAAGAATGTACACAATGATGAAAAACAAATATGCATATCTCAATATTCGGTTGACCCTTTTTTCTCACACTTTCCAGGTCTTTTACAAAAACGTTACCTTTATCTATTTACATTCATGATGAACGATACATCTTAATTGACAAGGTTAAGGTAGGGCACCCGAACCTTTGAACTGGCTAGAATAGTCACAAGATATCTTGCATGATATTCACCACGGAAAAAATGCAAGTTTATGGCCATCTTTTCAATCGCACTGGTTTTCTTCTCATTTTTATAACGCACATTTATCATTTTTTGTAACGCACTTCTATCCTTTCTTAAAAAAACACACTTCCATCCCTCCTTTCACAATATCGCACTGTCATCGTGAGATTTCACCTTTTTTCAAAAACCCTGTTTGGAACATGTTATCACTTTTTCAGGTTACCCTCCACACATACCATGGGATATAAGGCTGAAGTGTTGAAATGTTGTAAGTTTTGTGTTACATTTATTGAGATATGCATATTTGTTTTTCATCGTTGTGTACATTCTTCTCGACAGTAGGTGAAGCCCCTGATGAAGGGCGTAATGCTCGAAATGCGTTGGGAAATGGATATTATGTGTAAAAGAAAATCATTTTATGTGAATACAACGTTAAGAAAACTCAAAGAATTGAAGCAAATTCAAATAAAACGTTATTTAAAGGAACCAATTACAAAAATTGTTGAAACACATTCTTTATTGAGTGCATTTGGGGACGTTACTTACCTTTGGATTAACGCGACAGGATCAATTATACTTCTTTCTTTCACTCAGAAGGAATTACCAAATAGCACCTACTCACCCTATTGAATCGTATTACTTTCACAGAACCCAAACAAGGAGTGCAAACGTTCTTCATCGTGCAGTTGGCCACCATGAGTCTCATTTTCCTGTGCTGTACATGATGAAAGAAGTATTGACTGATATTTCATGATTCAGTGCAAATCCGCTGGAGGGCGCTGTGGTATTAATAACTTCTTAGAATTAGGAGTCAGGTTACCTTCAGAATACTTACTATGTTAAGTTGTGCGTAGGGTTCTCAAGTTTCAGCTTTTCAAACGTTGTATTCTAAGCTTGTTGGTCGCATTTACTTAAAATTGGCAAAGCACTTTAAACCTGCTGATGCTTCTTCTGCAGGTCTTTCTAAGCAATATTTCATTCCCAGGGAGCATTTTCGAAAATCATGAATTTAATTAAATCAGCGCGGCATAAATTAACCCTCCCATGTAGACACCTGAAGTCTGTATCAACTGCGGATTTAATTTGGTGTTCGAGAGAATGACGCCGAGGATTATCAGCTTCCGGAGGAGGTCATTGTTCATTTTCCAAATTAGTGATGGAAGAGGGTGCGGGGGCGGGATTTTGATCGCTATCTTATCACCTTTGATCTAAACCCCGTTCTGGTCGACTGAATCTTTGTTGCCTGTCATTGAGGGTAGAAGGTGCGTCTCTTTCCAGGTTAGTTCAATCAATAATGGACTCCGCTCGGAAGAACCACAAACAACTTCTAGCTTTCAAGGATTTATTATAAGGTTAGGGTAAGTTGCAAATACAAGCATCTCAGAATGATGTTCACCAGATATATGGGTACGACTACATACATGTGCTCTTTGAAAGCCCTCAGACGAGCAAAGAAAACTACCAGGATTAATTCCAGAATTAAAAGAGCTGCCAGCATAGACACGTATTGTGCTCTCTCAGTCATTTACAGTCGGATAAAAAGGGTCAGGTTAGGCTGTCCCTACCCTGTTCTGGATGGTATCCCTACTTAACAAAATCCCAACCTAACAAAAGGTGTCAGTTGCGAATGACTTCCAAGGAAGATCACCCACTCTTAGTCTCTAGGTGAAAACCTATGATCTCCAGTCATGACCCCTCTCTGCCTACCCATCCGCTCTCTAAAGGGTCCTCAGGCATCTGATCTAACTCCACCCAGGGGTGCTGTCCCTAATACCAAAACACAATAACATTTGAGACGCCCCTTGTGAGACGCCCCTCACGTGGTGTTGCTTCTGGCTTTTTCCATGATGATCCTCATTGGGGCCTCGTGCGTTAGAGTTGACCTTGCTTCTCAGACTCTTCTCCGGCCCGCCGATACCCCCCAAACATTCCTAAACCCTCCTCCATGTCTGTTTCCTTCTCCTGAACAGAACCCTATTCATCCAATCTTTAATTGGATCCCTCCTCACACCCGCAGACAGACATTCGCAGCTAGGATCCCATTTCTCATAAACTTCTAACAGAAGTTGCAACATTATGTCTCGGCGCCCTTGGCTCCTACTAATACGTGTAAATCAAGCATGGTTAAACAATTCAGGCCTACAACATTTCTCATAGTGATTATATTCTTCAAATCCTTTCATTAATCAATATCTTGTGTTAATACTCTACTTTAGGATTATATAAACACATCTATAAAATATAAACCTATTGAAAACATAATTACTAAATATCATTTAGTGCAATCCACGTCATGCAAATGAATACCTTTCCCAACCCTTTCAGCTCTGGCCCTGAGGCCTACTGCGTTCTGTGTTTGCAGCATGTCATTCTTACATTTTAGCAGCTACACGACATGGATTCAGGATTAATCACGTCTAATAAGGTTATACATGTTCACACATTTCTGCATTAGTTCCACTTCTACATAAATCTCTAGATTAACTACACATGTCAGAGTATAGGTGAATATATTCTTGGCACCCATGGCATTTCTCTTCATGATTGTGCGTACTACGTGTAAGTGTGATGCACTGATACAATTCGTTCAGTTTACGCTCTCTCAGTTCCCCCCTTTGATGACCTCTCGGGGTCATCACTAACATTTAAACTGAAGTGATTGCTAGTGTTCCTCGTTTCTGCGTTTCTAGAGCCCTCAGGCTCCTGTACTGATTGTCTTGTATGGCAGCTAATCTCTGTAGCTGTTCCCTCTGGGCTCTCTCCAATCTCCTTGATCTATACCATTTGTATGCCCTCACCAATCCCCACAACATGATCACACAGATCAATATTATGATGATAGGTTTCAACACATACCACGCGAAACTCTTTCCTATGTTGGCGAACCAACCTCCAAAAGTCACCCATTCCATGGCCCACTTTTTCCCAAACATTTTCTCTACTCAGGTCTTCGATCTCTTTGTGGATATTAGTTATGTTCATGATAACTTTCTCCAGGGGCTTTGAATTGTCTTGAATGTAAGTGCAACATTCCTGGACCTTCAAGGCCTTACAGACTCCGCCCTCTTTTGCTAGCAGGACGTCTAATGCAAGACGGTTCTGAAGCACCATGGCCCTTATCGATTGCATCTCTCCTTCCACCAGCTATAAGGACCTTGCACTGCTAGCAGACAACCTGTCTACGACTGTTGCCAGTCGTCTAATTTTAACATCATTGAGGATCAGTCCTAAAAGAGGAAATACAGCTCCAAATACATCTCCGACCATTTCTGCATCCCCCAGATCTCTTCTCCCCCTCGCTGTAGCCTTGCCCTCGATGATCTCTAAGTCTTGGGCATGGTATATTTTGGGGAAGATAATTGCCAAATAACATGATCCATACCAGTTGTCAGGCAGTCTCACGTAGGCATTTCTTCCACACACAAAATATACATTTGGAATCACTTGCATTCCTTTCAAGAAATCTTTTGTATAATATTCTAAATTGAAAGCATGTTCACAACTGACTTCTCCTACGTATACATTTTCATAATACGTTTTGGCTCTGTGAAGACATAACTTTCCTCTCTGCGTTTTATCCAAAGCTATTGGACCACTACTACCCTTTCTCTTGTGTGCCTTCTCTTCCTCCGTCCAATCTGTTTTCCATTGTCCTGATTTTTTTTGAATCTTTTGCCTTCTGTATCGATCATCCACCTGCCCTATAAACTTCTTCTCTATTTCTGACACCTTACATGTCAAATTATTTCTGCGGGCATGTGAAGTATCTAAGGTAATCCAAGGAATGAAGAACTTGGCCAATCTGTCTTCACTCTTCCAGTAGTCCCACTTATTCATCTGTTTATAATTTGGGACTTCTGGTAATACTGAATCATAATTGGAGAAATAGTATTCAAAACTATCTCTCCCATAAAATATACTAAGCAATAAGCTACATGTAATGCCATATGTCAACGGAAGGTGATGATATCTAATGCCTTCGTCTACAGACGCCGGCAACTGCATGCAGACATAGCAGTCCTTAACCTCCATGGCATCCACGTATTCATACAAAAGTTTAGCATAAGCGTTTGACCTAAAGTCACCTTGGGACTCATCCATATGTAACCTGCGGGCTTCTGCTGCTAATAGCGCCTTCTCCTGTATGTTTTCTCCTTTCTCACCCGCAACAGTGGGTTTTGGTGTCACTACAGACTCCTCGTCTGATACCCTTGCCTCCCTCTCATGTCCCACTACATATGAAACCGTAACTACTAAAGCTATTAGAAGTATCACTCCTACTATTAGTGTGCCTATTATACATTTGGCTCTACGATTCGGGGTGCCGGCTTCCATTTCGTCAGACTGTAGGATTCTCTTCCTTATTTCAACGCAAAGCTCTCTTCTTCTCGTCCCTTTACAGTCTCTTTTGTTCCTTCAGTCTTTAGAACCCCACAATTGGAAGCTGGCAGTCTCTTTTTCCAAAAAGTCTTTTTGCAGCTTTAACACAGACAACCCTATCCCTTCTCCGTCAACTAATAGGGAGGTCCCTAAGATTCTCTGCTTCCTGGGCGCTAGGTAATCTTCTTCTTCTTGCTTATTTACAAAAGTCTTTAAGCATCTACAACT
Organism: Lissotriton vulgaris; assembly: GCF_964263255.1. NCBI lineage: Eukaryota > Metazoa > Chordata > Amphibia > Caudata > Salamandridae > Lissotriton > Lissotriton vulgaris. The sequence continues at coordinate 147,285 of NW_028242236.1, read as the reverse complement.
AATTTCGGACCTGCGGCTTGAATAGCATAGTTCAATATTTCCAAACGAAGAACGTGCTCTTCATGGCTGGTTATCTTTGTTCCAAAGTCGGGGAATTGCAATTCTGTGAAAAACATGTGCTTTAACTTGCTCAGGCGGGGAGGGCTGGGGAGGGTGAACGTTAGTGACCCTTCTGCTTCGACTCCGGGTACTAACAGCTGTACTTCCACTGTGATGATGGGCTCAGAGCTGGACACCACCACCGCTCATATCCTCCCTGTTTCCCGTTCCAAAGACATTTGTCGCCAGATATGTCCACTCAGGGGTGGCGTATCTTCTGCTAGGCACACGCACTCTTCTTGACCTTCTTAGATCTGGTGCTTCAGAGCCCTGAGCACCTTCTTCCGGGTCTGAGTCTTCTGATATCGGAGCAAGGGTTCTCTCTGGAGTTGACCTCAGGCTAGAACTCCTTCTTTGTGGCCAACTAGCTTCTCCACGTACCCTTCTGCTCCTTCTTCTTCTGGTCTGTTCACGCTCTCTTTCAGACTGGTCGGTGTCTGATTCGTACTCCCAGCTACTTCCTCCTTCATTAGCGTCGTCTGTTTCGCTGTTGTACTGACCGTCCTCAGCTTGGTCAGACTCGTTCTCTGCTTCCTCTGGCACCTCTACAGCTTGTCTAGCCCCCTCTATGGCTTCTCGGTCCGCAGCTGGACTTCTATCCGAGAGAGGAGCTGTTTCTTCCAGAGGTGCTGGAACCCTCCGCGTATGCGACGCGTGGATCCAATTGGGCAGTCCTCCCACCTTGACTGCAGTGTTCGTGATCAGGATGATCTGGAAGGGCCCACGCCAGCGAACATCCAGGCAGCTTCTTCTCACGTGCTTTCGCACAAGCACCCAATCACCAGGGCACAGGTCATGGCACAGGTCCTGGCATGACGGAACTTCGGCAGCCTGCACCTGAAGGGACACAGAATGAATGGCGTCAGACAGCCCCTTACAATAGTCCAGGATCATATCATCTGTGATGTTTAACAGTGCAGCAGTTGGGACAGATGGCAACCTCATTGCTCTCCCCATTAACACCTCGTGAGGCGACAGTCCCGTTCTTCTGTCTGGGGTACTACGGAGGCTCATAAGGACCAATGGCAGAGCATCAGGCCAACTCAGGGACGTTGATGAACACATCTTTGCAATTCGGGCCTTAATGGTGCTATTTATCTGCTCCACGATTCCTGATGCTTCTGGTCGGTAACTACAATGCAATTTCTGATCTATGTTCAGGGCCGCACAAATCATCTTCACAAGCTCGCTGTTGAAATGCGTTCCCCTATCTGATTCCAAAGAGGCCGGTACCCCGAATCTAGGGATGAGTTCCCTAAGCAGTAACTTGGCTACTGTAAGGGTGTCACACCTGCGTGTAGGGTATGCCTCGACCCATCTGGAAAATACGCAAACAACCACCAAGACATAACGTAGGCGGTTGCACCTTGGCATTTCAATAAAGTCTAACTGCATTCGATTGAATGGACCTCCAGACCTCCCTATGTGGCTCAGTGCAACTGGTGTTCTTTTTCCTACATTCAGCTGCTGACAGGTCACACAACGTTGGCACACCGCTTCAGCTGCTACTCTGAACTTAGGGTTATACCAAGTTTGTCTGAATACTCTCATCATAGCGTCTCTCCCTAAGTGTACTGGACCATGGATCTGTCTGGCCATTGGGCTCACCATCTCATTGGGTAGCACCGCTCTTCCATCTGCTGAGACCCAGAAATGGGCCTCTCCTATCACACATCGTGCCTTTTCCCAGGTTTGCTTTTCAAAGTCGGGTGCGTTTTCTTGCATGCACTTCAGTTCATCCCAAGTATCAACAGTTTCTAATATCATAGCTAATTCAGTTCTTACATTTATTCCGCCCACTTCCACCTCTGTGAAAGAGTACCCTTGTTCCGCGCAGTACCTCGCAACTTCGTCGGCATATCTATTGCCTTGTGACACGAAGTCCATATTTCGATTATGAGCGGTACATTTTACAACTGCAATCCCTGCTGGACATTGCAAAGCTTCCAACAGTAGACGCACAAACTCTCCATTTCGAATGGGGGAGCCTGAAGACGTCATGTAACCTCTTTGAGACCATAACTGCCCGTAATCATGAACTACCCCGTAACCGTATTGGCTGTCGGTGTATATGGTGACTCGAATTTGGTTGCTTGCCAGGCAGGCACACGTCAATGCAATAATCTCGGCTACCTGAGCGGAGTGTACTCCTTCCAGGCATCCAGCTTCCACAATTCCAGAAATTGTACAGACAGCGTAAGCTGCTCTCAACTGCCCAACTTCGTCTCTTACACATGTGCCATCGACAAAGAGAATTTCATCGGGGTCAGTCAGTGGCTCATCCACGATGTCGGGTCTCGGTTTGGTGCATAGTTCAGTCACATCAAGGCAAACATGGTCTGTACATTCATCATCATCGATATCACTTGGGAGTGGCATCAAGGTAGCAGGGTTCACAACAGAGCATCTCTTGAGGGTCACGTTCTCTGCAGCAAGGATGACTTGCTCATAGCGCGTGAGCCTGCTGTTGGTCAGATGCTGTGTTTTGGTCCTGGTCATCAACAGTTCAACAGAGTGGGGCACGTACACCTCTAACGGGTGCCCCATCACGATGTTCTCACAACGCTCAATACTGACACCTGTTGCAGCAACGGATTTGAGACATCCGGGCAACGCTGCGGCTACTGGATCTAAAGTAGCCGAGAAATAGGCAACTGGTCTACGGGCATTCCCATGAATTTGGACCAACACAGACAACGCACAACCTTCTCTCTCACAACAGTAAAGCAAGAATGGTTTATCGTAATCAGGCATTCCCAGAGCAGGAGCACGACACAGGTCCTCTCTCAGCTGCAGGAACGCCATCAAACAGTCTTTGTCCCATGGTACCGGATCACTCACCTCCTTGTGCGTCAGTTTTTGCAAGGGTTTTGCTTTCAGTGAAAAGTTCGCGATCCACTGTCGGCAATAACCCACCATCCTGACTTCTCTCTGCGTTTTAGGCGCATTCATTTTCATGATCGCCTCTATTCTGTCTGGTGACACTTTTCGTTTACCCTTCTCTATTCTGTGCCCCAAGTACTGCACTTCTGTCAGACAGTACTGCAATTTTCCCGGGGACACCTTGTGCCCATTTACAGCTAGGTGATTTATCAAAGCAATGGAATCCTCCCTGCAAGCTTCTTCTGTCTCAGACGCTACAAGGAGGTCGTCTATGTACTGGACCAGAACTGACTTCTGGGGCAGCACTAGACTTTCAAGATTTTTCTTCAATAGCTGGTTAAAGATCGATGGGCTTTCTGTATACCCCTGGGGGATACGACACCATGTTAATACGCGATTTTCCAGCTTAAAAGCGAAAAGGAAATGGCTATCCTCATCCAATGGGATCGAAAAGAAAGCCTGGCAAAGATCAATCACAGTGAACCATTCGGCTTGGAACGGTATCTGAAACAATATCACGGATGGATTCGGTACCACTGGACAACATGAGACAACTATGTTATTAATCTTTCGGAGGTCCTGCACTATCCTAAATTTCCCATTTGGTTTCTGCAAAACCATAATCGGGGAGTTACATGGACTACCCACGATTTCCTTCAATATTCCCTGCTTAATCATGGACTCGATCACTGGCTTTATGCCTGCAATCGTTTCTGGAGTCAATTTATATTGGGGTGTTCTTGGAAACTCAGCTTGCGGTTTCACTACAATTTTCACTGGGTCCACTCCCTTAACCAGTCCAATCTCTTCCCCAGTGAAATCCCACACTTCCGGTGCCACAGTCTCTCTCAGATCCCATGGGAGCTCATCCACGGTCAAAGTGGGATACAGCTCCACACATATTCTTGAATTTGCGACTTTGAAGTCAGCATCGTCATCATTGGTCAATACCTCCATTCCTTGTGGTGTGCAGTATATCGTACAATTTAATTTGCACAAAAGGTCTCTTCCTAACAGGCATACAGGACTAGAATCGCAGACCACAAACTGATGCTCATCGCTGTATTTCCCTATTTTCACCTGCACTGGTTCTGTCAATGGGCTAGTCATTCTCCGGTTTGCGACCCCCACCACTTGTATGGTCTCTCCTGACATGGGCATGGGCAGGCCTGGAACTGCGGCTGATCTTATCGTGGATCGAGTGGCTCCTGTGTCCACTAGGAATGTCGTGGGGCACCCTACCACTTCGGCCTCAACGTAGGGTCCCCTTTGGTCCACATCTAAGGCTGCCCCGAGGGTACAGTCTTCTCTTTCCACTCTCTGTCCTGTTAATGGATCGACGTAATAGCATTCCTCTCCTCCTAAAAACAGAGGCATCTGTCTATATGTCTTACCCATAGTCCCTACTCTAGGTGGTTGAGGGAACTGGGCTCGTGGAGGAGGGGTCCCCCCTTTGAGCACCTTTCCTTGGTATGGCGTTGCCCCTCTCGCAGGCCTACTCTGGACCTCTTCCTCCTCTACCTCCTGTTCCCCGATTTCAACGTTGTAGGGACACTCGCGTTTCCAGTGCCCCACCTCGTTACACTGGTGGCATCGAGTCGTTTTCTTCAATGCGGCTATATCCACCCTTGGTCTAAAGGTGGAGTTCTCCTCATTGCCGTTGCTCTGGCTATACTGTTTCTTACCCCCAGTTCCTGTTCCCTGCTGCTGTTGCTGCTGTCCACCCTTACCAGCTGCCTGCATCTGCACCACCATCAGTTTCTCTTTTAGCTTCTTTGCCTTGGAGTCTATCTCATCACAGCAGTACCTGGCATATCTCAGGATTTCATCTAAAGGTTTATTTTGCCAACAAATCAAGTGCTGCTGAATCATTAAACTAATATCCGGTCTTAAACCCAAAACGAATTTAGACACAAATTGCCCTATATCCTTAGGATCCATTACATCCAGTCCGCTATACTGTTTAAACGCCTTCAGCAATCTCTCGTAATATTCGTGAACTGTCTCTTTGGGTTCCTGTCTAGTGCGATCTATTTTGACCCAATCTATGTCCTGCATTGGCACCTTGTCCTTTAGCCAGGTCATCACTCTCTTGTATTTAACCATTACTGTCTCGGACGGCCCATTAGTCCTTGCATCTCTCTCTGGCTCTGTTGTGGGCCACTCAGCGCTAACCTTACATGCTGTCCACAAGTCTCCTGGTACCACAATGTCAAACAGGGTGTTCAGATCTATCCATAGGACTTTTGAGATTTTTACAAACCTCTCCACTTGCTTATACCACTCTACTGGGTTCTCCCTCAATTTAGGGAAGGAGTTGGTAAAAGCTGCCAAGTCCCCCCTGCTCCATGGCACATGTACATAGTTCCCATTTGCAACCTCACGCAAAGGGTATGCCTCTATTCTCTGTAATCCTCCCGGTGTCATACCAAGCATGCTTCTCCTGACGGTCCCCTTCTTGGACCACCTTTCTTCCCATTTATCCAGTGCCCTCCACGTCCTTATTCCCGTGATCAGTTCCCTTATGTGCGTTTTCAATCCTATTGTTCTTCTCTCATCTAAGTCTCGATCTGAATAATGTAGCCTGTGGTTACCCTGTAATGCTTTGGTCCTTGACAGGTCCACCATATATTTGCCTGCTAGTTCTACTAATTTCTCATGGATTGTTCTCGCCTTTCGAGTGATGTCCTTTGCCATGAACAGTATTTCATCCTGCTCATACATATCCATTCTTTCTAAAGGCAGGGTACCATCCACCATGTCGTCCAGATCTGACTTTAAGCTGGCGACATCGAGTCTCTTGGCTTTTATCTCAGCTCGCAATGTGTCTTTCAAAGGGGGTTCACTGGTCTCTCTACCATCCCAACTCCGAGCCCTACGCTTGGGCTCAGGAGAGTTAAGGAGAGTCCTTCCTTCCTCCCATCTCTCTAGGTCCCATGCTCGGCCATCCGATCTTGGAAGGTGATGGAACACGGGCCTGTTACCCCCAATCTTATTTTGTCCACTCTCTCTTTCTTCTCTCTCTCCACGGCAGGTTTCCCTGCTATTCTCCCTCCGGTCGCCATTCTCTCTCTGTCTAGTGTCACTTGGTATCTGGTATGATCCTTCCCGGTTCCCCATATCCCCTGGACTGCGTTCTTGTCCGTAATCACAGGGGCTATGGCGAGGCCTCTCGCAACTCCCGTTCTGTTCGCCATTGCCAGGCACATAGTGGGTACACTTAAAGCTGTCTCTGTACTCCTGCGTTCTCCGGTCTCCTTCACTGTGTATTGGGCGAGACACCCCCCCACACTCGGGGCCCCTGTTTTCCAGGTCTGACCTCCCTCTTCTCCTGATAGGGCAAGTGTCCCCTCTCCTGTCCTGTTCCTTCCCGTCCCACTCTGGACTGCTTTCGCCAGCCCCACAGTGAGTCCGGGTCCTGCTATCCTGGCTTTCCCTTCCAGCTTCCGCGGCAATGATGCTCTTGTGAGCCTCCACTGCCTCGTCCCATTTCTTCATGTACTCACTTAGCTCCTGGAAGGATTTTCGTCCTGATCCCCTCAGATCCTCCGGCCATCTAGGGCCCCCCGGATCCCCTATCGGATCTACTGCTGTATGTACTGGGGTGCTCCAATCTCTCGGTCTTGGCAACTGACTTGGGGAGTTGATCGTATCGTTCCTCCTTGCCATCTCTGCTCTTTCCCTGTCCCTCCGTACCTGTTCCTCCCCTCTAGCTCTTTCTGGGTCATAAATCGATACTATAGGACCTATAGTAACAGGTACTTGCAGGGCATCTGGCAGTGCGTAGGATGTGGCACACTCCGTTTCTGGCACTCTTTGTACCACAAACCTCCCGACCACCTGCTGCACCTGACTAGATTGGGACAGTTCTTTCTTTGCAGTGGGATCCCAATCGGAAATGGGAAGTGGTCCATGTTCCCCTATGCAGCCCCCCCCTTCTCCACTGGTCTCTACACTTCCTGGCTCTTTGTTATACGGGGGTGGCCTATCTGTCAGTAACCTATTTATCAGGCTGTCCTCTGTCTCGCTCTCTTCATCTTCTTCTAATGGACTTTTGTTTCCTGGCACTTCTAACACTGGGTACAGTTTATTTACTTCAATGTTATGCGCTCTCCATCTTTTAGCATCCGCATCCCATTTGGCATCCTGCACTGCTCTTACCGATCGTTTCACCCTTTCTTGTCGTCTATTCAAGTTCCTCTCGTGCGCTGCCCTAATCCATGCATTGAGAGCTTCAAACTGGGTCGGTCTAGGCATAGGTCTCATTGAGGTCATGACCGCTTTCAATCTGTGTAGCACCTCTAATCTGAACGTCCCATACTTTGGAAACGTCAGTTCCTCATTTCCCTCTGTAATCTTACTCCACTCTGATATCCACATTATTGTATGGAGCCCAACATTTGCCGCCATATAATAAGCCGGCGTACCCTCCAGCGGGGCTTCTTCCCCTTCATAAGATCTCCGCCTCTCTCTTTTAAACGCCGCTCTTAACCATTTAAAACACTTCATAATTATACGCACAATTTCCAGCCTCACTATTCTGTTTACTTCCCGATGACAATCCACCAAACCTAGCGCGGCTCTGCTAGCTGGCCTATCGCAGCGCGGTCTTGCTCCGGCCGGCCAATCCCAGCGCGGCACTTTCTGACGTCACTCGTCTCCGCTTCGCAGCAGCACCCCTCCTTTCTCAGCTCGTCTCCCGGTCATGCATGCGTCCCATTCATACTCTGGAAAAATGACTACTTCCGACCAAGCCGTCCCTTTCCTTGACTGTACGTCCACAGTCTATCTATAATTGTCACCACAACTGACGAAACGTCCTCCGTCTCTCTGATAGGTTGCTTACACACAGTAACTTCCGCCCAGCGTCCGTTACTCATACACTCTTACGTTCCCCCTATCTCGGTCCTGCGGGCGATCAATGGTACCTCATGACCCCCTTCACTCTGGTTGACAATTACTCTGGATGTCCGATACACCAGAACCACTTAAGCTCTCTTTGAACTTAAGATTTTTACCGGTTGCGCGCGCTCACAACCTGTTCCACAGATACTCTACAGACATTCAACTCCGCCAGACATTACAACATAGATACAACACAAAAACACCGCAATCTAACACGCATGACCCTTTATACTCACTCTCGACCGATACTGCTGCTTTTCTGTCTCACGTCATCCGGATCTTCTTCGGCGGGCGGCTCTTCCGATCATCGATCTCTAGGGGCCTTGGGGTAATCTAACCTGGCCTAGATCACCTTCCTCAAGAAGGCAACCATCCTCTATAGCTACCAACTGCGGGGGCGGGATTTTGATCGCTATCTTATCACCTTTGATCTAAACCCCGTTCTGGTCGACTGAATCTTTGTTGCCTGTCATTGAGGGTAGAAGGTGCGTCTCTTTCCAGGTTAGTTCAATCAATAATGGACTCCGCTCGGAAGAACCACAAACAACTTCTAGCTTTCAAGGATTTATTATAAGGTTAGGGTAAGTTGCAAATACAAGCATCTCAGAATGATGTTCACCAGATATATGGGTACGACTACATACATGTGCTCTCTGAAAGCCCTCAGACGAGCAAAGAAAACTACCAGGATTAATTCCAGAATTAAAAGAGCTGCCAGCATAGACACGTATTGTGCTCTCTCAGTCATTTACAGCCGGATAAAAAGGGTCAGGTTAGGCTGTCCCTACCCTGTTCTGGATGGTATCCCTACTTAACAAAATCCCAACCTAACAAAAGGTGTCAGTTGCGAATGACTTCCAAGGAAGATCACCCACTCTTAGTCTCTAGGTGAAAACCTATGATCTCCAGTCATGACCCCTCTCTGCCTACCCATCCACTCTCTAAAGGGTCCTCAGGCATCTGATCTAACTCCACCCAGGGGTGCTGTCCCTAATACCAAAACACAATAACATTTGAGACGCCCCTTGTGAGACGCCCCTCACGTGGTGTTGCTTCTGGCTTTTTCCATGATGATCCTCATTGGGGCCTCGTGCGTTAGAGTTGACCTTGCTTCTCAGACTCTTCTCCGGCCCGCCGATACCCCCCAAACATTCCTAAACCCTCCTCCATGTCTGTTTCCTTCTCCTGAACAGAACCCTATTCATCCAATCTTTAATTGGATCCCTCCTCACACCCGCAGACAGACATTCGCAGCTAGGATCCCATTTCTCATAAACTTCTAACAGAAGTTGCAACATTATGTCTCGGCGCCCTTGGCTCCTACTAATACGTGTAAATCAAGCATGGTTAAACAATTCAGGCCTACAACATTTCTCATAGTGATTATATTCTTCAAATCCTTTCATTAATCAATATCTCGTGTTAATACTCTACTTTAGGATTATATAAACACATCTATAAAATATAAACCTATTGAAAACATAATTACTAAATATCATTTAGTGCAATCCACGTTGTGCAAATGAATACCTTTCCCAACCCTTTCAGCTCTGGCCCTGAGGCCTACTGCGTTCTGTGTTTGCAGCATGTCATTCTTACATTTTAGCAGCTACACGACATGGATTCAGGATTAATCACGTCTAATAAGGTTATACATGTTCACACATTTCTGCATTAGTTCCACTTCTACATAAATCTCTAGATTAACTACACATGTCAGAGTATAGGTGAATATATTCTTGGCACCCATGGCATTTGTCTTCATGATTGTGCGTACTACGTGTAAGTGTGATGCACTGATACAATTCGTTCAGTTTACGCTCTCTCAAGGGTGACGTAGATGAGACAATTGCAGGACAGGGTTGGCCGTACGGCTGTCTTAGTGAACGAGGGGGCTGGTTCCACTGGTTCTGCTGAGCTTTGGAGTCGATTCTTGGGTTTAGCTTTGCTGTTGTTGGGGATTCAGTTAAAAGCTTAAACGAATAATTAAATCTTTCTGCATGAAGTTACTCTGACAAAAGGCACCATAGTGGTGATTTACGCTTTTGATACTTCTCATGGAACCATAGCGCCAGAAACTATAATATATGTCTTAATGATTTAACTCACAGCGTCATGGTTTCCCTCCTCTTCCTTTGACAGGCCCTGGGTGTGAGCGGTGCCCAAAGGACTGGCTGCTCCATGGAGAAATCTGTTATTACTTCTCAAAAGTCAAAGAGGTTAATACCTGGAGCAAGAGCCACGAAGACTGCTCTTCAAGGAGCGCGCGCATGCTAGTGATAAAGGACCAGGAGGAGCTGGTGAGTCACTAGTGAAACAGGACAAGGTACAGGCAGTGCGGGGTTAATGATATTGGACCAAGCAGGGCTGGTGACACGTCAGTGATACATAAGACAGCAGAGCTGGTAAGACATCAGTGATGCACAAAAAAGCAGAGCTGGTAAGGTGTTGGTGATATATTCGAGGGTCTTAAGAGCACTAGACCTGGGTCCTTTGCAAACTGTGCAATAGGACTCAAGATCTGCTGCATTGAATAGACCCAACTAACCTGAAACTGGCCTCTGGATGCCTATGTTCCCCTCGGGAGGGACCTTGTCTCACTGGCCCCGCTGGACTGCTATTGGAGCAGGGCCTCGGCTCAATGTAAATGTAAATGTAAATGTCAATGCAATTGGCTGGTCACTGTCTAGAATGAACCAGGGGTGTTAGACATGGACAGGAACGTGGTTCGAGCGTACCCCAGTGACTGAGATGAATTCGAGAATTTGAGATGGCTGCTTCTCACTACTTACTCCGCTCACAGGAGCGAGTGGGGCCAAGTTTGCCCAGAAAGAAGAAGTATCAATTGGACTGTGACTGGTTCCCACTTAGAACATGGTTGTACCAATGATCCAGACTTTGGAGTGCCCATTCATGCATTCATAGCCATGAATAACCTTGAGGCCTGCTCATAGTTTTCTGTCCTCTGGGGTCGATGACTTCTCTCAGTCTCATGTATACTCGATTGCGGTCATTTTTCACCAATTGTCCGGTCATGCAAAGTTATCAATTCCCCATGAGTGGACAATGGTTGTAAGCCAAATGTACAGAAAACCACACATTTTCTGCAAGTGCGCTTGCGTAAGTGATGCCTATATGTGTATATGAGTATTCATTACTGACGATGTGTTTGTTTTGCATGTTTGTGTATTTGCTAGTGCATCGGTGTTGATGTTTCATTTGCATGTCTATGGTTGCTCATGTGTAAACCTCCCTGAATGCAAGGTCTGGATCACAGCACCTTTGTTCAGATCAGTGTGTGCTCAATGACAGGGCCCCGGCTGTGAAGGGCAGGAGGGTAGCACTGCCGTCCTGGTGGCCGCAGAGAAGGGAAGAATACAATTCAAAATGCCAAAACAGCCAACCTTGGATCAGGCACTATAGCTTCCAGTGCCATCTTGTCAGTGCCTCCGTCAAGTATAAATGGGGGGACAGAGGAAAATGTGTGTTAAACAAGCATTGGCAATGCCAAGCGGTCTCGCCATTGGGATCTTAAATGCATTTAGCTATGCTAGCATTAGCGGAGTGGGAGCGCGACACTTAGCATTTTAGCTGATGTCTGTGGAGGGCTACTGCAGCCTCAAAAAGCGCCTTCCTTATTGATACGCACTTACCCTGACTTCTAATGCTAAAGTGATTCAGCACCCACGCTAATGTGCTGCATAGTTAAATACATATAAGATCCTAATGGCGAGATCGATTGGCATTGCCAATATTTTTGAGTTTTAACTATGCTAGCTTGCTACACCTCAGATCTTAAAATCATGCCTTGCCACTTTTCAAATCTACCAGCTGCCACTGAATACATCATAACCATACACAATACTACGCAACAATTATGTATGAACGTTCTTATCGCATATTGCTGCCTCCTAAATCCTCCATTGATAATACGGTTGTACTGGGTGTTAGGAGCAATCAAGCACTCCCTTAATTTAAAGTGCATTTTTAACTTAACGCTTCCAATGCTCATTTCACGTGACATATGAACCAATGCGCTTTAGACACTGAATATTCTACACATACTTTAAAAAAAATGTTGTGTGTGAAGATCTGTCATTTGTCACCCAAAAATGACATGCAGGGAGGGTAGCCTGGGTTGAAATTAAGAGTACAGTGAAATGTGTAGGCACAAACTCGCAGGGAGAAAAACCTAATTGGAGGGCAGCTTGCTGAGCACCTTCTGTTTTAGCCCCGCACCTGGTTTTTAAAATACAATGGACAGATTTACAACAAACTAACACAGCATGGTGCAGCAAGTAATTTCGCTGTGCCGTGCTGCGCTAGTTTGGAAAGCACAGAGATGTGACATATTTACAAGAATATGTTGCATCTCTGTGCTTCCCCCTGCGCTGGCGCACAAACTGCAGCCATGAGCCGGCACAGGCACCCTTGCACCATGGTATCCAGAATGTCCAGTATAATGGGAGGATTTGGAAGGCCATCAAAAATATTTGGATATTATATTCAGAAGTATCTTCCAAATATAATGATTCAAAAAAAGATTGAAAGGCATTAATAATATCAGAGTTGGAGTATAATAAAGTATTTCTATGTTCATTTTGAATAGGTACAATATTTTTCCTTTCTGATTTAACTTTTAGATAATTGAACATTTTACGAGCTTTATTTTAGCCCCCATGATATTTAGATTTAATTTTGAAGGAGGATGTACGTGCATCAACAGTAGTCAGTTTATTCAGTGTGGATTTGGCTTTGATCCGTTTCCACTGAAGAGAAGGGGATTTAGAAGTAAAATAAGTATATTCAAGAATCTTAATATGTTGTAGAGTGGAGAGGTATTGGGAGTTCAATATTCTTTTCTTTTTAGCAGTGTAAGAAATTGTAAGCGCCATAAATGAAACTTTAAAAGCTTCACAATTGTTGTGAACGAAAGTGTAAATAGATTAATTACATTGAAAAAATCTTAAATAAAAGAGGTAGCTTCCAAAATAAAATTCTGATCTGATAATAAGGAAATCTCCAATGAGCATGTTTGGTAGTATTCACGGGTAAATCAAAAGAGGATAAAACAGGGGCATTGTCAGATATTAAAATTGAACCAAATTTTGATGATTGAATAGAAGAGAGTAAAGATTTGGAGACTAACATATAATCAATTCTAGACATAATATGATGAAAGTTAGAGAAAAATGTAAACTCCTATATATCATGGTTACAAGTTTTCCAGACATCGAAGAATGGACAAGAGGCAATAGCAGATTGGAATGCTTTATCAGAGTAATCAGGTTTAAATTTACATTTAGATTTTCTATAAGAAAATGGGTCCAACCAAACATTGAAGTCACCTGCAGAAATAATATTAGGATTAGTAATGGAGGACCGTTTTGTTTAACATTGTGCCAGAAGTCAGGATCAGATTTAACAGGGCCATAAATATTGAAAAAATGAATTTGTTTTTTAAAGATAGCGGCATCAAGCAATACCCATCGTCCATTCCTATCACATTTAATTGATGATATTTTTATATTTAACGATTTATGACCTACAATAGCTACCCATTGACGCTTAAGCTTGAGTGATTCAACATCATTACAATGAATTTCTTGTCAAAAAGCAATGTAGCAATTAAGTTTTCATAAATGTGAGGAAGATAATGACAAACTGACGCTTTGCTGACCAGAGAGCACTCTGCTGGGGACTTACTTGTTTTGCCTGACATCCAACAGCTCGCGGAACCCGCTCCGCGGGTCCCGCATCGCGCTGTGTGAACCTCTGCAGCCCGGAGATAGGAGGATCAGCTGGGGGAGTTTGCTGTCGGGGCTGCGAGCGGCGAGCGCTCAGGAGGGACTTCAACTCCCAGGAGCGCCTGCCTGCCCGGAGGACCAACACCTGGGCCGCTCTCCCCGACCCCTCCCACCCTTTCACCGACCGTTTTTAAGCAGCATTTCCCTGTAAGCGAGTGGGACGCTTTGCTGACCAGAGAGCACTCTGCTGGGGACTTACTTGTTTTGCCTGACATCCAACAGCTCGCGGAACCCGCTCCGCGGGTCCCGCATCGCGCTGTGTGAACCTCTGCAGCCCGGAGATAGGAGGATCAGCTGGGGGAGTTTGCTGTCGGGGCTGCGAGCGGCGAGCGCTCAGGAGGGACTTCAACTCCCAGGAGCGCCTGCCTGCCCGGAGGACCAACACCTGGGCCGCTCTCCCCGACCCCTCCCACCCTTTCACCGACCGTTTTTAAGCAGCATTTCCCTGTAAGCGAGTGGGACGCTTTGCTGACCAGAGAGCACTCTGCTGGGGACTTACTTGTTTTGCCTGACATCCAACAGCTCGCGGAACCCGCTCCGCGGGTCCCGCATCGCGCTGTGTGAACCTCTGCAGCCCGGAGATAGGAGGATCAGCTGGGGGAGTTTGCTGTCGGGGCTGCGAGCGGCGAGCGCTCAGGAGGGACTTCAACTCCCAGGAGCGCCTGCCTGCCCGGAGGACCAACACCTGGGCCGCTCTCCCCGACCCCTCCCACCCTTTCACCGACCGTTTTTAAGCAGCATTTCCCTGTAAGCGAGTGGGACGCTTTGCTGACCAGAGAGCACTCTGCTGGGGACTTACTTGTTTTGCCTGACATCCAACAGCTCGCGGAACCCGCTCCGCGGGTCCCGCATCGCGCTGTGTGAACCTCTGCAGCCCGGAGATAGGAGGATCAGCTGGGGGAGTTTGCTGTCGGGGCTGCGAGCGGCGAGCGCTCAGGAGGGACTTCAACTCCCAGGAGCGCCTGCCTGCCCGGAGGACCAACACCTGGGCCGCTCTCCCCGACCCCTCCCACCCTTTCACCGACCGTTTTTAAGCAGCATTTCCCTGTAAGCGAGTGGGACGCTTTGCTGACCAGAGAGCACTCTGCTGGGGACTTACTTGTTTTGCCTGACATCCAACAGCTCGCGGAACCCGCTCCGCGGGTCCCGCATCGCGCTGTGTGAACCTCTGCAGCCCGGAGATAGGAGGATCAGCTGGGGGAGTTTGCTGTCGGGGCTGCGAGCGGCGAGCGCTCAGGAGGGACTTCAACTCCCAGGAGCGCCTGCCTGCCCGGAGGACCAACACCTGGGCCGCTCTCCCCGACCCCTCCCACCCCTTCCACCTCTTACTACATCAATCCAATACTACTCCCGCAGCGCGGGAGAGCGCGCGGGAGAAGCCCGGGACAAGGGCGGGACCGTCTGTGGCCGTCCGGGGCCGCAGGAGGCCGAGCAGGGCCACCCATTTAACATTTATTCCTTCCCAAACTGTGTCTTTTATCTGGTTTTAATATTGGATATTTTAACTCTGTGGTATATATCAGGTATATTCATTTAATTGTCTATTGAAACCCGTGAAATCTTCGATTTTTGAAAACTTTCTTTACAAACATGCCCCTAAGGTCGGGTAAAGAAAGACAGGTTCAGGTCTCCACTTCCAATGGCACTTTCACCGGGACTATTGATCAATTCTTTACACGTTCTACTGCCGTTTTGGAAAAGGAGATAGCCTTGGTTGAAAAGCGACTTTCGCTTGACATTATTACGGGTAAACGTTCCTCACTTGGTAAGATCAGTGCGGACGTCCCCCCAGTCCCACTTACATTGTTGACTACAAATAGTAACGATATTAATGTGGAGTCGTTATTGTTAACTGCTTCCGATAACTATTCTGTGGAGGTAGTGGGGACTAACCAAGAAAGTGTCTATAACACTGCACAAGGCAACCAATCGAATGGTGGGACTATTGTTTTAGACCTGGTTAGTGAGAAATCGGGCCTTTCGGACTCGCCCAATCTTAATGTCAGTACTGAACATATGGATTCCACTTTCAGCTCACAACACACATCTCCCCTTAACCGTGGGAAACGTAAAAGGGTAGATTCACCTAACATTGATGTACAAACTAAGGGTGCGGAAAATGTTATATTATCTTCCCCGCAGCCACCTAATACTAATCTGATTGTCCATCCTGAGGAATGCAATCCTACAATTAGTATCTCTGAAGAAATTTTTCTGGCCAAGACTGAGTTACTACTTAAATCACTTCTTCTACCACTTTTCGAAAGGACTAGATTGTTAAATGATAAAATGGATGCCTTGGACAAATTGGTTAAGGATAATATAGAGTCATCTAATAAAATCCTTGTTGGCTTAGTACCAAAAGGACTAAATCCCCTTGTCCCTCCCACTAGTATGCCTAATACTGCGGCCAATTATAATATAGAGACCAATAGTAATCATGGTAATAACAGCAAAAATACCTCCAAAGCGGGGGCATCTATCTCCAAATCAGCACAAAATAAAACAGTACCAGTTCCCAAAAAAGTAACCATGGCAAATTCAACTGGGTTAAAGACTGCTGTAAACTCGCAGAATCAGAGAAACTCAACTCCTGCACAGAATAAGGCTTCAAGTCATCACCCCAAATTTATCCCTAGGAAGCAGTGTGTTAATCTCCCTCCGGAATCAGTGCCGTATACTATTATTTTAACTGGTGTGGCTCCCCTTAGTAACGGCACGAGAGAAACACACAAGGATCTTTATAATAAGGTCACATTTTGGCTTAACAAAAACCGTCCACTTCCCCCTGATTTAAAACCTGAAATCCTTAATGTAAGGAGGGTGGATTGGGTAGGCTACGAGAAAAAAGACCTTGAGGGTGACTGTGTGGTTATTAGTTTTAGAGAACCATGGGTTGCTGAATTCATCGGTAGGGAAGCAAGATTTGGACGAGTTGGAGATGTGCAAACACTATCACTGCATTATTTTTATCCTACCTTATATGCTTCTAGACCTCAATCTCCAATCCGCCACAACAGAAGGGATAGATTTAGAGGCAGATTTCAACCTGAAACTCCGATCTACCCAATGTTTTATCCTCGCCTTGCAAATCGGTTTGCACCATTGTCTGGGCTAGAAGGTGTAGATTGACAAAATGTAGAATCTGAATGCTTAGATAGTGAGGTTGTAGTAACCCAGTCCCCAAATAATTTGAAAATCCCTGGAATGGAGATTGCTTTAGGAACTATTAATGTAACACAGAGGGAGGTAGAAAGGGATATACACCCTAACTGTACACCTAGCTCCTTGAATATAGTAGAAACTATGAGTCCAATGGTACCCTTGGGAGAGCAACCACCTCATATTTTGAAAGTCCTATCATGGAATGTAGCGGGATTGAGGGGGAAATTGTCAGAGGCTGAGTGGTGTTCCTTTATAGATTTACATGATATAATTGTTCTGCAGGAAAGCTGGTCTATAGAGCCTATTTATCGAGCTGGCTATCTTAACTATTATAAACCAGCCTGCAAAGGACTGAAGGGACGTCCATCGGGTGGCTTGGTCATCTGGATAAAACAATCTTTAGCCTTTGCAATAACAGACCTCCCTACTGTGAGTAATGATGTTTTGGCTTTGAAATTATGTGGTGTAAACAAACAGGTTTTTTTCCTTATTAATATTTACGCAAGAGGGTTACCAGGAGGGAAGCCCGCGAGTGTGATAGCTGACCTGGATTCTGTATTAAACAGTATTAGTAGAGATAAATGTGTTATGGTGGCAGGGGATTTTAATTGTTCTTTTGAACCTTTTCCTAGCCTTGTCGATGGGGGTTATGGGGAGATTGACCAGTTATGGAACATACCTCATCTAACTATTCCACCAGTTAAAAAAGTCACTGAGGCTGCTATGCAGTGGTTAGGTCTGTGCCTTGACTGGAATTTGCGTGCAGCAAATGGTAGGACCAAATCAGATACGATGGGAATGGTCACATTTGATAACTCCCTGCACTCTAGTCGCATCGACTATTTTCTGTTAAGGTTAGAATATTGGAAACTATTGGAGGATATGGCGGTGGTCACGAGACCTGAAAGTGACCACAATCCCCTGGTCGTTAAACTATTATTGCAGGAGGGTTTGTTTTTGGATCCTGCAACTAATATTTATACGGCAGAGGCTGGTCTTACGAATGATTGTAGAAGGGTAAGATGGGCCAGGTTACTAGATAACCCCTCTATTATTAATAAAGTTGCCGATGAGGTTAGAACTGCAATAAATCTGATAGAACCCTTACTTGAAGAAGGAATCTCACCCGATCAAATTGGGGTGATTCACGAGTCTCTTTTTAATAAAATTAAATCTTTTTTTATTGAACCAGTTAAAGGAAGGATAATAGTGCAATCCAAGTCTAAGTGGTACGACAAGTCTTGTCGTGCCGCCCATAGCTCTTTGTTATCCGCTATTAAATCTAAAATAGCCAGGGATATAAGGTTGGCTAGGGCAAACTACAGGAAAGTACTTAAAGAGGCAAAAACCAGATGGGATGACCAGCGTTGGTTGGATCTATACCAGGCTAGCACCTCATCCAACCAATTAAAGTTCTGGGAGGTTGTTAAATGGGGTGGGACGGGTGATATGCATGTTCCTGTTAATTATGTTCCAGCTGAGCAATGGGTCAAACATTTTGAGGCACAGTTTAGTGTCGCGGAACGGATCTCCCTTAATAATAGGGAAGATGCCAGCGTACAGTTTTCTGTGCCATCTCATGATCACATTGTTTTTACCAAATCAGAAGCTATCACCGCCCTTAATCAAGTGCAGAACGGTAAAGCCCCAGGTATGGACTGTATTCCTGCGGACCTTTTTAAGTATGATCAATTGTATTGGGTCCCGTATATAACTCTTCTGGCAAATGCAATAGCTAGAGGGACTGAGATTCCCATCTCATGGAAAGGGGCAGAGATCCTGCCCGTGTATAAAAAAGGGGACAGAACAGATGCAGGGAACTATAGACCCATTAGTCTTATAGATGCCCTTCAAAAGGTTGTTGCTCGGATGTTGTTAGGGAAAATTCACATTTGGATGTCTGAAGCTGACATTCTGTCTCCTATGCAGGCGGGTTTTAGGGAATATACTAGCACTGTTGACCAGATATTAAGATTCGTTATGATTTTCTGGAAAACTGTATTCCTGAGAGGTGGCACGATATATGCTGCATTTGTGGACCTCAAATCAGCTTTTGATTTGGTCCCAAGAGCAAAGATGTGGTTAGCCCTGAGAAGGATGGGTGTGCCTGCCGCACTCCTTGATCTCACAATCAGGATGCATGAGGGAAACTTTGCCAGGGTTAGATGGGGGCGGCAGGGTCAGGTCACAGACACCTTCCCCGTGACACGTGGAGTGAGGCAGGGCTGTGTCCTGGCTCCTACCCTGTTTATACTTTTTATTAACCAGGTGGTGAAGTTTCTCACAGACATTCCGACTGACGCCCCTTCCTTAGGTGGGACTAAATTTCCTCTTCTAATATTTGCGGACGACACACTCATACTGGCCAAAACCCAGAAGGGCCTGCAAGTGGCTATAAATAAATTTGTGGACTTCTGCAATGAGAATGACCTGGAAATTAATATCAATAAAACTAAGTTCATGGTCTTGACAAAAAATAAACCGAAGAGGGGGTATGTTACCATGAATGGGTCTAGTTTGGAGCAGGTTGAAGCTATGACATATCTTGGGGTTTCAATAGACTACAGATTAAGATGGAAAGAACAAGTGGCTGCGCTTAGTTTGAAATTTGCTCGCCTGTCCGGTTGTTTAGTGAAGGAGCAGCGATGCTCGCTCACTAAAAGAGTTTTACCGGCTCTTAAAATCTATAGCGCCAAAATTAGCTCAGCTATTTTATATGGGGCTGATATTTGGGGCTATGTGGACCTGTCAGTCTTAGATAGGATTCAGAGCAAATTCCTTCGTAACCTTGTTAGCCTGCCCCCTTCAACACCAGTCCTACCCTTATTAATGGATATGGGCTTGTATTCCATCAAACTCCAAGCCCTCTACAGGATGGTAGCTCTGTGGAGGCGCATATGGTCTACTCCTGAACTTGCCATGTTTGCCCGAGAAATACATGATGTGAGAATGCAGCTGGGGGCCGGTGACATACCGTGGTTTAAGCAAATTAAGACCACTTTGATCAAAATGGGTCTTCCTTTGCTCTGGTCTGAGCCGGGTTCTAATACTTTCCCTACTAAAAAAGACTTCAAGCTACTTTTCTGGTCAACGGTAAAAGCAGAACATGTTGCTTTAACAGAGAAACAGAACTTGACGGGTCATTTTTTGCTTCATAAAATAGTACCTCACATAGAGAATTACTGGGATGTTATTCCTAAAACATTAGATAGAAAATTATACCATCAGTTTCGTGTAGGAACACTCCCTTTGAGGGCTTTTACTAATGGTTGGCAGAAGACAGAATCATCCCTTTGCCCCTGTTGTTATGTTTGCAGAGAAACATTGGGTCACTTTTTATTTGTATGTGTAGCTTACAGTGAACCTCGATGTAAATGGTTGAAACCAGTATGTTCCAGACTTAACACCCGAGTAAGTAGCGAAGCTTTGCACATTCTGAAAACAAATACTGCTGAATGGCTATCCATTGGAATGGCTAAATTTCTTGGATGGGCTTGGCTAATTAGGATTAAGTCAGTTCGAAATTTATCGTCTTGAATAATTTTGAATAGTATGCTTCTGCAATATACTATGGTCTGTCCAGTATTGATGTCCGGTTTTCTTTCATTTATAAATGTATACATGTAAGCTCTTCCTTGTATATTTTTAGTAATCCTTTAAATATTTTGACGTCTATTAAGGTAAAGTTTATTTGGGTATTTTAATCTAAATAATTACTGTTATCTTTTATTTTCTTGTTAGTACTGCTTTGACATTTTCAGATTCTGTTAATTTAATTTGTATTGATTGTTTTGTATGTGTGTCTTTTATGAATAACAATTCGCAATAAAGACGTTAAAAACTGAAACTGACTGACAAACTGCAAAAACAGGGAGGGAAACAGAAGGACACCATGTATCAACAATAAAATAACATGAAGAAAGTGCCAAAAAGATAAAAAGGAGAAACAAAGAAACCCTCATACAATCTGAAGTAAAAAGGAATGAGAATGAGTCCCAGGCCTGTCAGCACCAGCAGTAAGAACAACAATGGAAAGATAAATAAAAGAAGATAAAAAGTAAAGCCATATGAATTTAGATTAAGGAAAAGTAAGAAAGTGATTAGCCATGCACAAAATTAGCAGTTTAAGAGCATTGTGCATTTATATCCAAAAGTTGCTTTGTAATATTTTGTAGGAACATTTTCTGTTTGCCCGGATCATCTAAAGAACGTGAGACTCCCTCATAGGTGATTTTACAGAGGCAATGATGTCAAATACCATAGTGCGGGAGTATCAGTCCTCATCCGGTAACTTCCATTACCCGGATGAGGACTGATACTCCCGCACGGACCCGTGCCTCCACAACCACATACTGAACCCTGATGAGTCCCAGCCGGTGTGACGAAACACGTGTCGGCTTTATCATTTATCATGAACAATTCTTCTTGGATGAACTGATCATTCATCATGTAATTAAAACCCTCTATACCTAACCAGACAAATCTTCTCTGAATCTTTTTGATACCATTGCTTAATCAAGGTCTTCACCAGAAAACCACTCACGTTCAAGTTTATTTTATTTGATTTGGTTCTCCACTGAGAACCACAAATATTTAATACACCATATTCAATTATAAACCACTTTGTTAAAAAGTTTTCATTCTAATACAAAGGTAAAAATAATTTTAAAAATTTAAAAAGGTTATAACATACAAATTCATTTGGCGGAGCTTTACATAGGATAATCAATACGTGTGCTTTGCTGATTCTACATTTAACGTAGATTGGTTGTAGAAACCTTTTTCTTGCCATAGAGACTGTTGCATTTGAGCAGGTGAACAATAGATGCTCTAAGTCCTCGTCTCCACCATTACACAGATTACAATTAGTGCTTTCTTTTAAGTGCCACCTATGCGTTAGTGTTTTTACAGGAAGTATTCCTAATCTGAGCAGCACAATCAATCTCCTAGCCCCGTGATTAAGATTACATTTTATATACTATTGAGGGTGCTTAAAAGCAATGGATTCAGCGACATTTTTATAAAGAGACAATTTAAAACAATACTGAACGTCAAGGTCAAAGCTGAGTCTTGGGGTAAAATGTTTTAGGAAGAGTTTCAGGTGGGCTGATGTCCAGGATAGTAGCAATTTAGTTTTAGTCTCTGAAAGTTTGAAAGCAGTTAAGACGTTTCTTGTAAATATATTCTTCGATGAATCGCGTTCAAATGTTTCTATTTTGAGCAAGGATCGAAGCGTTCCTTCATCTGCATGTAGGAGGTTATATGCCCACCTGATGATATTAGCAATTCCTCTGGCATAGGCACTAGTTAATGAAAACTCTAGGCGGAGGGCTTGTACTGGTACCGCCTGGGACAGCTTCGTGAGTTTCCGTAGGATCTTACCTTCTTTTGGATCTAAAAAGCTCCATTGGCTTATTGGTATATATTCCAGAGCGTATGATAGTACTGGTGGAATCATTACACTACATACCTTAAGCATGGAGAAGAAGTGTCTTTGTCCAGAAGCAGCGTACAGTTTTAAAAGTGCTCCCACATGCATGTCCGATTTCCGGGTCAAATTCAAAGTGTGGGGCCTATTCTGTAACGTCTTAATAAAGATTCGACCTAGGTAAGTGTAATCATTTACGACTTCCACCCTTTTTTCCCCTAGAGACCAATGGAATTTGATGATCTTTTTCCTTCCTGAAAACGGGACTATTTTTGTTTTCGCGATGTTCGGGATAAAATAGTTTTCCTCCAAGTATTGGTACAGTGCCTGGAGGCTCCTTTGCAGTCCAAATGGAGTTGGATCTAGTATAATTATATCATCTGCATATAACACCGTATGTAATTTGTGGAAGGCAATTTTTGGAGGAAAATTACATATCTGCTGAAAACGTTGAGGCAAATCACTAAGGTAGAGAGAAAACAATAAGGGAGCAAGAAGGAATCCTTGCCTTAGGCCATTTGGAGTCGGGATAGAACTAGTAAGACCCGTTTCCCTTCCCATTTCAACCTGGCACCAGGTGTTTGTATGCAATGATATAAGTATGTGTAAAAGTTTGTCCGGGATGCCCATTTTGGCAAGTTTTCTCCAGAGTGTGTAGAAGCTCAGTATTTAACAGTGAAAATAAAAAGATCAATGACAACAGTGAAATAAACAATTCGCTCTCAGCACATTTGTTTGCAAGATGTATTGGGAACCCAATCAGAATGCAATCACAATGCAATATACGTGCAGCACAGAGACCTCAGCAAAGCTTACTGAGTGCCCAATTGGCATGACAGTGCAGAGACATTATATAGGCAGAGAACTCTACCGGATGTGCATCATAGCATACGTAACCTAGATCAGAATATGTCCTGCTGGACCAATCAATGAAGGGCGATTGTGGCATGATACCCTTTTAAGGCTCGGAGTGTGTCTTACTGAGTGTTGCTGCCCACGTGTCATCTACAAAAGCAGATTTGGGTTTTCCCCTAAAGGTTAAATCTGTGTCTCTGGTGTACGTGGACTTGGCACGTGCGTACGTGACCGGCCAGGCCTGCAGGTCATGTCGACATGATTTACTGAAAATGTGCAATTTTGCAATAGCTAGCTGAAAGCTGGAAGCTGGCATGTTTATTCTCGGAAAAGCCTTGCGTTGCTTGCACGTTGCAGCTGACTGAGACTGACTTACACACAAAATGGAGAGTGCGACCATTTTGTGGATTTCTGCTGGTGTCTTTCTTTAGTAGCTCAAAGAAGACTGTAGGCCATAAAACATATGTATTTGGTATCATATAAATGTCTGCTTCATCAAGTGTTCCTCTATCTACTCTGTCAAATGCGGTGGAAAAGTCAATAAAAGCAGCATATACGACCTGAGATTTAACTGTCACGTATTTATCTAAGATGGTTTGTAACATCGCAATGTTATCCGTGACAGAATGCTTTGGTCTAAATCCAGCCTGGTATAGTGGAATTTGTCCAGAAGAAAAGGCCCAATCTTTAAGGTGATCTAAAACTGTTGCAGTGAAGATTTTTCCTGTTGCGTCCAATAGGGCTATTTGCCTATAGTTACCAGGGTGTAGCATTGTACCCTTTTTATGGATGGGTATTACTATACTTCCCTTCCATGATTTAGGGATTTCTCCAGTTGTAAAGATATAGTTAAAAAGGGGAGATAACATCTTGCTCCATTCTTTGGGGTTGCAATGGAGGACCTTGATCGGTATTTGGTCTGGTCCTGAGGCTCCTGTTGTTCTCGCCTTTCTTATGTGTAGCTTATCGTGTGCACGGGACATTTCTTGTTTTGTTGGAACAGGAGACACGTCTCCTTACCTTGGCAGGGGCTGGTTTTCCGTGGGGTTTGTTCCCCTGACCTGAATGCACCGGACTTTACGTTTGTAACCACGATCCACACTAAAGGAACACGCAGAGCGCCAAAACTTCCTTACACCCATCCAAACCCATTCTCCACTGTTGAATAAATATTTCTTCACGTTGGCCTTAAGGTTAGGGCCTTCAATGTTCTCAGGTAGATCAAGATTGTGAAGATTATTTCTTATATATCTGTTCTCAAGGTCTCCAGTATGTAACTTGTATGTAACTTGAGTTTTTGAATTTCTTATTCCAGTGTAGGAATTTGCTAGCCATATCCTGAAGGTTATCTACATGTTGTTCCATACCAAATATTTTGCCCTCCATAATAATCAATGATCTTCAATTTGTTGCAATTTTTCATTTGTAGTACTCATGAAGGTTTTAAAGGGTTTAAAGGCACATACTTAATCTTAAATAGTATCTAAAACAAGATTATAAGGTGACAGGATCAGAGATGGAGGGTCATTTTTATCTCTCTTAGTTTAATACTACAAGAAAATGGCTTAGAAGTCATACAGGAGTCACTGGCCATTCTGGTGAAATGCACAGAGAGCTGAGTGAGCTTTTGAGAGGATCGAAGTCTGCCTTTACAATATATTAACGGTGAATACAATATAAAGGGCAACAGTTAAGTAATTACATTAATAGAAAATAAGTTGGACAACGTGTACTGATATATAAAAAAGAATATATAGAAATATATCAATACAGTAGGCATACCAATATTTCATCCAAAAGACTTAAAGGATAATGCCATATTCAGGAATTGCAGACCTCCATAAATAGTTGAGAATCATTACAAAATTGTAGAGAATTGAAGGTTAAATGAGGTAATTTGGTCAACACATTGTGGCAGGAGGTGTTGGTTACCCGTTGTGGTTGCGAAGAATAAAGTTTAGAAATGCAAGCGGCATGCTGAGAAAATGGCAGCTGCTCGTGTGTGACTGGAATTCGCCCTCACGGCAGCAGGTTGAAAAGGAAGGGTTTCTGATCATTCCCACCGTCCTGTGCACAAGCAAGGAAACAAGGGGAAAAAAGACCACCTGAAGACCCACTTGACAACCTAGTGCACCACTTCCAAATCACTGTGTTTGTATTAGAAAAGTGCCCCTATTAACCAAAGAGAAAATCAAATCAGTCAAAGCCAATGCCATGCAGGGCAATCCATAAAATCAAGTAGAGCATGAAATCCAGAGGAAAAAGTCTTGTCTTCAGTCTCACTGAAGAGCGTTTCCCTTCTGCAGAATAGACCCCATGTATGGAGTTATCTATTCATCACACAATCTCCATCAGGAACCATAATATTAGGGCAAATTGGAACAAACACACTCCAGACCTTCCCTTTAAATTATTTGGGACGAGGACAGTATTCCATCACTTGGTTGTGATCCTACTAAGCGTTCTGAGTTTTCACGGCCTCCAGCTGTCTAAGCACCTAAAAAGAGTGCCACACGTGAATTGAAGGCTCACCCAATACGTCTAGCGAAACTCCAATACATGAAGGTCAGAGGCACGAGGGGCGCACCGAGGAAATGGTGGTCGCTCGCATGTGACTGGAATTCTCTACTGCGGCAGGTAGGAAAGGAGGGGTCTCCCAATGTTCCCACTTTCTTGCGAGCATGCAAGGAAGCAAGGGAACAGGAGACTTTGTCAGGAAACATCAAGCATGGCCATGAAGGGCTGAAAAAAAAGACTTTAGCTCCGTAAATGCGACGGAGCTCAGCGGTCTGTCGCCATTTTACTTTGGCGCGGAAGCCATGCCCTGTGATTCAAAGTTAATCTCTTCCAAGAACTGATCTGAATAAGAGTGTTTTCGGTCAGTAGGGGAAAAGGCTGAATGTTTTTATTTGTTATTAAAGGTGGTATGTATGAAGTTATGCATGAAACAACTACGTGGGGCGTTGATGTATTTTGGGGCTGACTGAGAATCTTTTACTTTCCAGTTCCTTGTGGAACAATTTCGAGTTTTCTGTCCTAGTTCCATCAATAATATTGGCCGCCTTGTATGTGCTTCAAAGACCTTCTCGACTCAAGTACCTTGTCGAATTGTATGCAGATACGCTTATCCAAATACTCAATGACGTGGATATAAAGGATAACGTGTCCATGAAGCCTAAAAGCTAGGTACCGGAGGCGTAACGCAGGCCCCTAAAAATCCTGCAGTGCATGGGGCCCTAAACCCTTCAAGGGGTCCCCAATCCTTTAGGGGAACTATTTAGCCCAAGGACAATGAACATCTGTGTGATTTGGGAAACCCAGTGCCCCCCCCCTCATATTGTGCAGGGGGCCCAATTACTTTTTGTTACCCAACTGCTGGATATGTTTCATATACATATCCAGAATACTTTGTAATTTAATTTAAATACAATTACCATGTAGGTAAATTCCCTTTTACATGTATCACCTTCCCTCCAGAAGGCTATCAATGACTGTTTCCCTTATTGCAGGCTTCTGAGTAGAAATACAGTATTTACAGATATATAAAGTATGTGATAGTGGAATAGATAACATTCAATGTTCAGCTAGCGATGTAATGCACAGTATGATATTATTGACAATGAAATAGTAATGAAAATTAGAACTTTGACAGTGTTCCAATCAAATATTGTAGGCTATGAACATGTGCAAAGGAAGATAATAAAAATGTAGGCTATGGTATTATGACTAAGGAAGGATAAAAGCTCAATTATTTTTATAAAAGCATGAATATGTCTCTTATTTTCACTTGTTGTGTCCTGGGCCTGGGTTGCTGGGGAACGTGATCTATGGGCCTACGCTCAGGGGGCACCTGTATATTATACACTGGCCGCCGGGGGCCTTTAATGTAAATGAAGCACGGACACTAGTGTGGCTGTATGGCTCTGCACATCGCCGCCAAGTGCCGACGTACGTGCGGGGCCCCTTTATTAAAGACTTGGTCACGTGGTTCTGCGCGCTGCATGCACGTTGCGTTCACGGGTGTGCAGACACTAGAACACAACATTCCTCCTAAAACATGGAGAAAGAAAACACAAACAAATATCATCAACACCATGATAGTCCTTGGTCATGTTATCAGGTTCTTGATTATGTGCGACGTACATCAGGTTCATGATGAATAGGAAAACTTAAGGCACTGTGAAACATTTACATAATATACCAGAACAGTCTTACATGACATGGTCCCGCAGGCGGCAGGAAGGTGCTGGATTACTTCTCAGTTTGTAGTGGGCAGTTCCACAAGTGCAAGGGCTTCCCCCGGCTGCTGGGGATGCTGGTGGGCTTCCAGCTGGCTCTTCTTCTGGAGTCTCAGGGTCTGCACCATGTGTTTCATCCTCAGCCCAGTGATCATTGGTCGTGGCAGACTGACTCTCTCTTGAGGGGCCCTCAGCCGTCTCCTGGATATTTTCAGCTGATGAGCCCGTAACCATTTTTGGGAGTGAGCCCTCCGGCCTGGTAGACAGTTGCACCTCCTGGTGAAAACGTTTGAAGTGTGATATGTTTCTGGTGATTGTTTCTCGTCCCCGCACGACACTGATGCGGGTACCCTTTACACCTATGACCTTCCTTGGCCTTTTCTCATATGTCAATCGGAACTTCCCACTGGTTACTCGGTTCTTTAGTAGTACCAGATCCCCCCGTTCTATTCGGGCGTGACTGGCTCTCCTCCGCCGGCTGACCTGGGCATACAGCTGATGTCGTTTTGTCTCAATTCGGCTTTCATTGGGTACTTCAGGAGCCCACTGTGGGTGATGGGGAATTGAGTCAGCCACCACTCGCCCCATCAGAATATGTGCCGGGG
Source organism: Lissotriton vulgaris (assembly GCF_964263255.1). NCBI lineage: Eukaryota > Metazoa > Chordata > Amphibia > Caudata > Salamandridae > Lissotriton > Lissotriton vulgaris. The sequence goes on along the minus strand of NW_028242236.1, from coordinate 119,300 downwards.
CTACCCCAGTGGTGGTATGTGGTGTTTGGCGATAGTTTCGCAGGAATGTGAATATCGCCATGTCCAGTGATTGTCCCTTGTCATGTGCGATCCGGATGACCTTATTGAGAGTTCGCATGAACCGTTCTGCTTCACCGTTCGCTTGTGGCCAGCGAGGAGTTATGTGGCGGTGTCGCGTTCCTAGGGCTTGTAGGTAACTGGCCAACTCTTGGCCTTGGAAGGGAGGGCCATTGTCCGTTCTTAGTTCCTGCATCACTCCATGAGTGGCTACGATTTTCTCCAGTTTGGGTATGACTTCCGTGGCGCTAGTAGTGCTTATCAGTTCATCCTCTGGGTACTTGGAGTGATCATCTATTACGACCATAGTGTGTCGCCCGTCTGGAAGGCTGCCAAAGTCCATGCTGACACACTCCCATGGCTTCTGGGGTCGAGGTTCGACTGCAATGGGTGCTTCTCGCGGAGCGTCTCCGGCGACTTGGCAGGCTGCACAGGATCTTACGGTCTCTTCGACCAGATCATCCATCAGTGGGAACCACACCTTCATCCTCAGTCTTGCCTTCGTTTTCACCATGCCTTGGTGACCGACGTGGGCCAGTTGGACCACCTGATCAGTCAGAGCCGAGGGTATCACCAGTCGGTGACCCCTTAGCACACATCCCGACTGGTCTTCATTCAGTTTGAAGGGCTCTCCTCGCTCTTTGTAAACAGTCATCTTGCAAGGTCGCTTCGGCAATGTGGCTGATGGATATGGGCCTCGGGCAAGACCGTGCGATGACACATCTGACGTATGCTTCTGTGTCGTCGGCCTCTTCCATTTCCTCCGGGGTGGCTGCTCTTGGATGTCGTGAGAGATAGTCTGCTGGATTCCGAGATCCCGGCTAGTATTCTATCTGACAGTTGTAGTCCTGCAGTTGGAGCATCCATTTTTCTATGCGAGGAGGAGGCTTTGTGGAGGTTCCTGAGAACAAAGCAATTAGTGGTTTGTGATCCGTGACCACTGTGAACGGTTTGCCATATAAGTATAGATGAAAGTGTCTACACCCCCAATGTATGGCAATGGCTTCTTTTTAAATTTGGGAGTACCGTTGTTCTGTGTCCGTGAATGAGCGGCTGGCAAATGCAATGGGGAACCAGTCCATCTCGTCTCTTTGCTTCTGCATGAGGACCGCCCCCAGCCCTGCTAGACCAGCATCTACCGCTACTAGGGTTTGCTTCCGGGGGTCAAAGAATGCCAAAGTGGTGCTGTCCGAGAGAGCTGCTTTGATGTCCTAGAATGCCTTCTCTTGCTCTGGTCCCCATGTCCAAGGCATGGACTCTTTCGTGAGTTCCCTCAGTGGCTGTGTCAAGTTGGCCAGATCCCTTATGAATCGTCCGCAGTAGTTGACCATCCCTAAGAAGCTGCGGACTTCGGAGACTGAGGTGGGAGGAATGGCTTCTTTAACGTCTCTCACCTTTTCGGGGTCCGGATTGACTCCGTCCTCAGAGAATGTGTATCCAAAGAACCCAATCTTTCGCTTCAGGAATTCACACTTCTCCCGGTGCAGAGTGAGACCCGCGTCTCTTAGTTTTCGGAATACCCGGGCCAGTCTTCGGTTGTGTTCAGGTATGGTGCGTGCGTGGACCATGATGTCGTCGCTGACGTTGATGACACCTGGGATATCGGCAATCAGCTCCTGTATCACGTTCTGAAATACTTCCGCTGCACTGGATATACCGAAGCTGAGTCGGGTATATCTTCGGAGTCCCACATGTGTCGAAAAGGTTGTTATGTTCCGTGACTCCTCATCAAGGACTAGTTGGTGATATCCTGACCGGAGGTCTAGCTTTGAGAACCAGCACGCCCCTGCCATTTCCCCTATGAGGTCGTCAATAGTGGGTGTAATGTGACGCTCTCTCTTGATAGCAACGTTGGGGAGGCGCATGTCCACGCATATCCTGACGGCGCCTGGCTGTTTCGGTTTCCTGGTGACTACGATGGGCAACACCCATGGGGTGGGGCCTGTCACCTTCTCTATGATGCCTGCCTCCTCCAGTTTCTTGAGCTCCTCTTCTACTTGTGGGCGGAGATGAAATGCGATGCGGCGGTGCCTGAGGGCTACCGGCTGGACAGCCTGGTCCACGTGTAGATGTATTTGGCGACCCTTGAACTTCCTGATCCCTTTAAAGATGTCCGCGAAGTCAGCTAGGAGGTGTTGTACTGATTCTTGATGAACTCCAAACGCAAATGTGACTACCCCTAGGTCTTCGGCGGCTCGGCATCCCAGCAGCATGCCTTGCCCATCTTCCGCCACAAAAATGTTGGTGATGATGGTCTTACTGCCATGATTAATGGCTGTCCTGAACTTTCCTCTTATGCGTAGAGGCGTGTCTTGACCGTAGGCGAAGACGGTAATGGGCGTCGAGCTTAGAGTCGGTGGGCAAGCCATTGTTTGATATAGGGCCGCACTCATGAGATTGATGGTGGCTCCGGTGTCGACCACGGCCATCACTTCCTGGTCTGCAACTTGGATGCAACATTGAGGGAGTTTCCTAGCTCTTCCAGTGGTGGTGCCAATCATATGTATATTGTGCACTGTTCTCTCCTCTTCCTCATAGTCATCCATGTCACTCTGACTATGATTGCTATCTGTTGTGGCATTCACCACCTGTCTTGGCTTGCGGAATTTCTTGGACCGGCATACCTTTTCAAAATGGTTGGAACGGCCACAGCCTGAGCACCGTTTCCCTCGAGCGGGGCATTCCGACGTCTGGGCATGGGACGGCCCGCCACAGTAGCCACACAACTTCCCTGCTGTTCCAGGCGAGGATCCAGGGGGTTTCTTATTCCACTTCACCGGTGATTTCACTTGTACCTTGTTAACCGGTTCGGCTTTTACCGGTGCTTGAAGGGCTGCCTCCATGTGAGCGGCTCGGGCTTTGGATAGCTCTTTTGTGCGACCCAATGTTAAGATGTCGGCTAAGGGCTTCCCTGACTCTTCCAGGATTCGCTCCCTAAGCTTGGCCGATGCACATCCTTGAATTATATGACCCCTTATTTCTTCAGTTGTGTCCAGGAACCCACACGACATTGCTAGTCTCTTTAACCTCGCATGATATGTGTCCAGTGACTCCTCTGGCAGTTGTCTGGCCTGCCTAAAGATAAAACGCTCGTAGTCCTGATTAGCCATAGGTTCAAAATGGGCGTTTAGGGCATTGATGAGTGTGCTGTGAGTCTTTGGCGTGGCCTCTACTAAGGTTTTGGCTATATTGTGTACATCTTTGCCTCCTAAGTGGAGCACCATGGCTCTCTTCAATCAATCAATCAATCAATCAAAGCATTTATATAGCGCACTACTCACCCAGAGGGTCTCAAGGCGCTAGGGGAGGGGGGTCCACTACTGCTCGAACAGCCAGGTCTTGAGTTGCTTCCTGAAGGCGAGGTGGTCCTGGGTCAGGCGGAGGTGGGTCGGGAGGGAGTTCCATGTCTTGGCGGCGAGGTAGGAGAAGGACCGTCCCTCTTCTGTTCCTTGTGGACCTTGGTGGCCTCGAAGAATATGAGTAGGCAGTCCACCCAGTCTTTCCATTTGGGGGCCAGTGAGGATGGCGAGCCTTCAACTACAAACGGCTCAATGGGAGGTATTGTGACCATCGTAGTGGTGCCTGGTTACTGTATATGGAGGGTTGGACGAAGAGCAAGAAGGGTTAGCCACTTTGAGTTGCGTAGTAACCACTGTGTGCGCACTGTGTCCTGTGCTGTCGAGCTGTGACTGCTTGACGGTGCCTGTATGTAGGCCTTGTCTTCTCCTCCCCCTTTTCCATGTCGCGGGGGCCGACGCTGAAGGGCCAGCACACGTGACAGCAGGAGCTCACGCAGGATGCGGCAGCATAGGCGGACCGTGCCCCGTCAACGCGGCAGCGAGGGGGCGGGGCCAGGCTGGAGCGCACCGGGCCACTGCTTCACCCGAGCAGCGCGGTTCACGCACCACGATCTCCTCTGGTGCGGCGCTGCACGGGGCTTGGGACAGGAGCGGGGTCGACACAGCACCCAGCAGGTGCCATGGTGGTCGTCACTCGTGGGCGTGGTCAGACAGCACCACGCACTGAGAGCGCGGCACTCGGGATCGCGGCAGCTCACCTGCAGTCCAGCACGAAGCACCGGCTCTTCTCCACCCCGCACCACGCCTGGGGTGCACGAGGCATGAGCACTGCGCGGCTGCAGCCGCCACCCACTGGGCTGTGCACGTGGCGGACGCAGCGAGGGCACGACCACCTTCATCGCCAATTGTTGTGTCCTGGGCCTGGGTTGCTGGGGAACGTGATCTATGGGCCTACGCTCAGGGGGCACCTGGATATTATACACTGGCCGCCGGGGGCCTTTAATGTAAATGAAGCACGGACACTAGTGTGGCTGTATGGCTCTGCATGTCGCCGCCAAGTGCCGACGTACGTGCGGGGCCCCTTCATTAAAGACTTGGTCACGTGGTTCTGCGCGCTGCACGCACGTTGCATCAAGGGCGTGCAGACACTAGAACACAACATTCACTCAACGATGAACTACTATTCACCCATTCTCTGGCACCGGATTTCTCTATCAATTTAGATCCTATTGTGATAGCCCTGTTACATTTAGACCCATTACATTTTAGTTTTTTCAAATTGAGAATATGTTCGTACTTAAAGTAACTAAAATGTATAATTCCGAAAATATAAAGTCTAATGATGTAAAAGACCAAATGTGCATCTTCATTTGCGAACAACAACCTCTTGCACTTTTATTACGTTCGCAGAATTTTGTGCGCGGCATTGTGAGGCACGGTAACCCGGTCTGGCTCGGGCTTTTCCTCGCGTGTCCTGGCAGGAAGTGGACCTGGGTGAACGGCTCCGTGGTAAACAGTGACTGGTGAGTACCTTCTCATGGCTGCAGCCATTGGTCAGATTTACCACGCTTCCAGCTGGGTGTCTTAGAAGCCAATAGGATGAGGAATTGCATGTATGTGTTCTTTTCTTAGGACTCATATTGCTTAGATGGCAGGGAAAGATCTGAGAGCAGGGACTGCTGGAGCCACTAGGGGTCAGACCTCTGAATTTATTTCCTCTGTGTAAAACTCAGGGCACAAATTCATGGGAGCGGCTTACTCCCTAGTGAGTGACTTCTGCAGTTTCATTTGCTCAGGCTTTCACAGCCTCTGTGATCTTATGCATTAGACCCTCAATCTATGCACGCCGGAGCTGTGTGCACCTTCCCCACACTATGACCCCCCTGCCTTGGTCATCCACCAGTGAAAGGGCAACAGTAGTCAGTTTAGCTACAGCATACATGGGTGACAGTCAAAAACCTTGGTGAATAAAAGGAATGGAGGTGTTTAGCTATGTGCATGAACTGTACATATTCACTGTGCTTTATTACACTCACTACTTTGCAGCGTAAATCAAAGGATAAAAGTTCCCACTGTGGTCATCACATCAAAAGACTCACCAAACACGATGGCACGTTTAGGCATAAGCAAGTCTCTTACTCACTTCTCGTCGCTCTACTCAAGGTTTAAGCACATTTACATGAACATCACCTCACAATATTTACACCCCTCTGGTCTTTACTCATGACTCCAAAAATACTCCCACTCAGACCACACTCATCCCACAACTCCCCAATCAAACAGGATATTAGTAAACAAAACAGTAAGATGCTCAAGGTTCTGACTAAGGTGGATGGGTTCACCGTAACAAATGTGACGGATATTCCGTCCGCCATATTACAGGTGCATCGTTCCTAAAGGTACCTGTAATAAGACGAAGTACCTGTCCGCCATACTCTGAATCTGGCCCAATATCCAACTCCAAGCATAAAAACATGGCAAGAGCACATGCCCACTCCTCGCACAAGACCACAAGCATTCTTTCACAGAGGCCACAATGTGCACCCATACACTTCCAACCAAAGACAACCGTAACCCTGCTACCAATGACCAACATTTTTTTTAACTTAGTTGGGGGTACAAGGTGCTATCCTCAGGCATCTATAATACCATACTATACAATACACGAAGTGAATGTATTTTTTGTAAACCACTTGTAGCCTACATATGCCTTGACTTGAAGCAGCTTTCATAGTAAACCAAACAAAAAGTATGCAGCGCTTCTATCACTGCCGGGCAACATAACTAAAAACTTTGACAAACCCGATAGGTCATTTAGGTGAGACCTAATGGCTTTGCCAGGGCAAGAGGGACGGTAAGCGGGGAAGGGAGCGGGACAGGAGGGGCCAGCCTTTAAACACATTCCCTCTATGGAGTGGTTGAACAGAAAGATAAATGTACCCCCGCCATGAAAGGTCAAGCAAAAATCCAAGTGTCAAAAAAAACCTAGGGGCCTATTACCAAGCAATAGCGATAATTATCACTATTGCTTGGCTAGAGACAAAAATTTACCGCTGAGCTGCGGCGATTTTTACCGCAAATAAACCTTGGTATTACCACGGTTTATCGCAAATGCGATAAAAATCGCCGCAATGCATGAATATCGCTGAAAAGTCAGCGATATTCATGCATTACCAAGCTAATGCTCTTAGCCATGTTATCCACCTCCCATTGGATAACATGGCTAAGAACTGCTCAGGGCAGGTGTTAGCTTTTGGAGATATTCGTGCTTAGCGCGAATATCTCCAAAAGTTGGTAATAGGAGATAGCGATGTTAGCGACTGTTTTCAATCGCTAACATCTTGGCATGCCCACTTTGCATGTCATTAGTGATAAATATCACTGACATGCAAAGTGGGGCCCAAGATGGTTGCTATCTCCTGCTAGCTGTCGCTAACTGGTGTTAGCGACAGCTAGGTAATAGGGAGATAATTTTATCTCCGCTTTCTTGGCTTTTAAAGCCAAAAAAGTGGAGATAAACCCCCTTGATAATATGCTCCCTAGTTTGGCAAATGTGCCGTGCCCATTCAGAAGGAGAGTGGTAAGGGTGTTGTGTGTAGCTGGTGATGCATTTTGGCTAACTGGTCAGGTAGCACACTGTCATTTACAAACAGCACTTTTTCTGTTATAATTGCCTCTAAATGTGCATAGACATGCAGTTTTACTGGTAAAACTATATAGCAACAAACAATGTGTGGAAATCAGGTTTCAGCGAATATTTATTTTTTGCACCAAATAAAGTTCCTTGCTTTTTTTTAATCCTATTTAACTTTTCTTTCCCTCACACTTCTGAATTACAACAAATGTGTGTCATTGATGCTTTCCTAATTGCTCAATCAATCAATTAATCAATCAAGGGTTATTAGGCACAACGTCTCATCCGTGAGTGTCTCAAGGTGCTGGGGGGGCTGCTGGTCCTCTGGGTGTGGGAGATCATTTGAAGAGCCAGGTCTTGGGGTCCTTCTTGAATTGGGTCACCAACACAGATTGTCTGAGGTGGAGGGGCAGGGTGTTCCAGGTCTTGGCAGCGAAGTAGTAGAAAGAATTTCCTCAGGGTCTGGTCTTGTGGATCTTGGGGACGGAAGCTAGGGGGGGATGGGTGAAACGGAGTTGTCTGGCAGGTACATGGAATGCGAGGCGGTGGTTCAGATATGCTGGTCTTATGTTGTGGAGAGTTTTGTATGCATGTGTGAGGAGCTTGAAGGTGATTCTCTTGTTGACTGAGAGCCAGAGGAGTTGTCGGAGGTGTTGCATGATTTGGCTGTGGCAGGGGATGTCAAGGACCAATCTCACAGTGGCTTTTTGAATTTCCTGTAGTTTTTTGAGCTGTTGCTGGTTTACACCGGCGTAGAGTGCGTTGTCATAGTTGAGTCTGCTAGTGATGAGTGCGTGGGTGACAGTCTTTCTGGATTCTGTGGGGATCCATCTGAATGTCTTTCAAAGCAGGCAGAGTGTGTAGAAGCAGGCTAAGAAAACTGCATTGATTTGGAGATTCATTGAGAGCGATGAGTCCAATATGATGCCAAGGTTGTGTGCGTGATCAGTAGTTGTGCTTGAGGCAGCTGTTTTTCATCCAGGTGGCGACAGCCTTCATTCCACCATGCAAGTTGGTTCTGGAGGTTGTGGATTTGTTGATGAAGGAGAGGATCAGCTGGGTGTCATCTGGTAAGGAGACAATGTTGAGTCTGTGGCTTCTGACAATGTCTGCAAGGGGGCAATGTAGACGTTGAAGATGGTGGGGCTCAGGGAGGAACCCTGGGGCACTCCGCAGCTGATCTCTGTAGATTCTGAGAGTAACATGGTTAGTCTAACTCCCTGAGTCCGGCCAGTGAGCAAGGAGTGGGTCAAGTCCAGGGCCTAATCTCGTAAGCCAGCGTCGGGGAGTCTCGTGATTAGGGTGCGTTGGGAGACGGTGTCAAAGGCTTCCGAGAGGTCCAGTAGGATGAGGCCTGTGGTCTCGCTCTAGTTGAGGAGGGAGCGCATGTCATCGGTGGTGGCAAGAAGTGTGGTCTCTGTGCTGAGATTGCTTCAATAGCTGAATTGGGAGTTGTCCAGGCCATGGTTTACTTTGATGAACTCAGAGAGCTTGATGTTGATGGCTTTCTCAATGACTTTGGCTGGGAAGGTCTGAAGTTCTTGAGAGCAATCAGTTTTGAGCACTGCTTTTTTGGCAGGGGGTTGATCTTTGTGTGTTTCCAGTCATTGTGGAAGCTAACGGTTTCGATGGAGTAGTTGGTGGGCCAAAGCTGGGGGACGATGGTGTGGCTGCTCTATGGAAGATGTGATACGGGCAAGGATCCAACAGGACTCCTGAGTGGATGCTCTTCATGGTCTTGAGTATATCCTCTGTTGTGTGCCGGGTCCAGTGGAGCATGGTCTAATGGGGTGCATCGTGGTTGCATATGATGGTGGCAGGTGTAGGGCAGGGCATCAAAGCTGTCATAGATCTGCCGGATCTTGTGGTGGAAGAAGGTGCCAAGTTTGTTGCAGAGGTCTTGGGATGGTGGGACGTCTTTGGTCTCGCTGTTGGGCCTGGCGAACTCCTTGTTGATGGTGAAGAGTTCTTTCCTGTTGTGTGTGTTGGGGTTGATTTTGTCTTGGAAGTTTGTTTTCTTTGTGGTTTTTGCACGAAGGTGGTGTGTGTTGACAGCGCATTTGAAGATTTGGTGGCTTCCCAGGGTTCTGTTACTCCTCTATCTCTTCCAGAGTCGTCAGCAGGTGCATCTGGACATGAAATGTGTGGGAGTGAACCAGCTGTTTTCTTGGAGTTTTGCTTGCCTGGTCTCTTCTTGAGGGGTGCAAGAGTGTCAGCACAGTTGGAGATCCATAGGTCGAGGTTACCTGCTGTGGAGTTGGGGTCAGTTGGTGTTGGTAGAGTGGTTGTGCTGAGAAAGTCGATGAGAAGTACTTCGGTGGTCTTGCCTCAGTTGTGACAGGGGGGCGTGAAGGTGGTGGTGTGCGATGGGCATGGTGAAGGCGAGATGAACTCTGTGGTGGTCGGTCCAGGAGAGTTCAGTGGTGTAGCTGTAGCTGGTGTTCCTGCTGGTGGAGAAAACTGTGTTGATCGTGTGTCCAGCTTTGTATGTTGGCACAATGACTAGCTGCTTGAGTCTGATGTTGGTGATGTTTTCCAGTAGGTAGGCAGTAATCGGATCACTAGGGTTCTATGTGGAAGCTGGGGTCTCAGAGTAGGATGTAGTCGGTGGATGCAAGAGCTTGGGCTACGATCAGATCTACAATGGCGTTGGTGAAGGGTGGTGGGGGGACCTGTTGACGTGGCTGCAATGGTATTAGAGTTGTTTTGGATCTGGAAGTAGAGGTGTTCCATGGTCGTTGTTGGGTCATTCAAGTGCATGGTTAGTTGTAGGTTATTCTTGTGGGCGATGGCGATGCCTCCTCCTGGGAGGTCAGAGTGGTATTTGTGGGTGATTTTACAGCCGTCGGGGATGGCGATGGCAATGTCCGGTCAGGACCAGGTTTCCATAAAGCAAGCGATGTCCGGAGTGGTGGCATCAAGGATTTCTGTGGCGTGTTTGTGGAAGGATTTCCTGTTGAGGAGGATGCAGGTGATTCAGTTGTGTGGGCGAGAGGAGCTGGCGTGTTGGCATGAGTGAAGGTGTGGTTGCCGTTCCGGCAGGCGAAGTGTCCGTGGTTCTTCAGTGATGCCAGGTGGCAGGTGGTTTGGTGTTCAGGGTTGAGGCCTAGGAGAATGCTGACATCGCAGCGGTAGAAAGTCTGAGAACCAAGGTCCCTGGCACTGGGCCTAGTCCAGGCTCACATGGGGGAAGAAGGGCTTGCATTTGGCACGCCAGTCATTAAGCAGTGCTGCAGATGGGCTGGACAGCTGGATGGCAGGAAAACGTGGGAGCAGAAAGGGACACTTGAGAAGGCTGGGCTGCGGGGGATGGCAAGGGCAAATAAAGCAGGTAGAAAATGAAAATGAAAAAAGGGCAGAAAAAACAAATGAAAAGAAAAGAAAGCAAATTAAAGGAAAATGAATAAAGGGCAGAGAAAGCAAAGCCCAAAAAGGCTGAGGCAGTCAAAATAACAGAGGGCGAGAAAAACAAGAGAGCAGAAAGAGAGACAGAATGAGCAGAGAGAGAGAGAAGGGGAGTCAAGCAGCAGAGCAGTGACACTCTACCACTGGACCACCAGGGATGAGGCCCATACAGGAGCCTGCAGGCGGAAGAGGGCCTCGAACTCCTGACCTTTGGGTCAGCAGCAGTGCTTACAGCAGAAGCTACCAGATGGAGCTGCACTGTGAAAGGAGCAAGTCCACTAAAGTGTTAGTATGATATAATCTGAAATATTTGTTTAGTTCATTAAAAGTTACTTAAATGTTGTGTAGTCGAAATAACCTGTCATCTTGCAGCTATTCCTTTCACTTCCTCTGTCTCAGCGAGATTGTCACCTAGGTTCACCGAGGTGTCACCGAGGATACCGAAGTATCCTCTCACTTTGAAGTCAGAGAAACAAAAAAAACACCAGTTTCCAAATAAGCAGGGTGTCAGAAGACAGCCCGACATTTGATCCTTGCCTTTGGACGTGCAGCACATGTGACATGATAAAAACAAAATCTAAAGGCATCTTTATTGCTCATCCAACTTCTGAATTTAAGCATGGACATTTTTGGGGGGTGCTACAGCATCCCCCACATTCCTACTTCCAGCAGCTTAGGAGCAAAGGAAGGACACCTACTTGCAACGGAAACATTACATGGGCCAGGCTCCACTGGAGGGAAACACACAAAAGGGAGGTTAAACTGGCATGCACTGACCAAACTTAAGCAAGGTAATAAAAGTAAAGATTAAGCCTCCAAATGGTAGGCATTAGGTGGACTCTCAGCCTGCTGTAAGCTAGTAATATGTCTCGGGCAAGACCTAAAAACTTGCACTGGTTTACCTGTCAAAAAGATATTCAGGTTAAAGACACTTTGGGGCATAGAAGGGGTGTTAACCACGCTCCGCCACTTCTGAAATGCAGGGCTGCACCATATTTACAACAATATGGTGCAGCCCTGTGTTTCCCTCTGCGCTGCAGCTGAATTTAGCTGCCTAGCCCCAACGTAGGCCCCCTTGCACCATAGTGCAAGGGTGTCTGCGTTGCAGAAGAAAATTGTTCATGTGCTGAAAGGTGTCCCTTCTTGCACATAAACAATCTTTAAATGACGTTTTATAACTTCTATGTGTGCTGTTTAATGCAGCATATATTGAAGTTGCAAAATGTCATTTTTTTAAAATGATTGTTTATGTGCAGGACGGTGTCCCTTCCTGCACATAAACAATCAATGGTGTTTTGATATTTCCATGTGTGCTGCACAAAGCAAGGGTAAGACCAGGTTATCCCTAGTCTTAGTTTTGCCACTGCCCCATACTTGCACCAACATTGTAAATATGGATCAGCATCAAAATCAATGGGTGTTGCGGTAAAAGGCTCACTGCACCACCCATTGCCCTCCCCTTTCATGGTAAGTATATCGTGGAATGGGGCCTTATTCACAAGGCAGCATTGAGCCACATTAAGTGCTTAAGGCTGCCTTGTAATTAAGGCAAATCCCCTATCGCCACCACAATATCGTGAGAAGCGACATTGTGGTGGTGATAGACGCTTGTATGTATGCCTCTTTGTTTGGCATATTGGCAGTCTAAAAAAGAGGACACTCTGTGTTGTACATCGCAAGCTCACGGCTTGGTACTGCCTTGCATTAAGAAAACCCTCCTTTTTGAGTAATTAGTGGTGGAAATAGATAGGCTTTGCCAATGCTTTTTTTAACCTGGGTGGGCGGGAGGAACTGCAGCAACGACGAGAGGGTGGGAGACCTAGAAACAATGCAATACAGGATGGGAGGGTGGTGGTGGAGAAAGCCACACAACGTGGGCAAGCAACAATGCAGGTGGGAGGGGGAAAGCAATAACAGAGATGGGGGAGAGGACAAATAACAACGCAAAAAAAATGAATCCGACCTTGTCTAACATTATTCGGTGCTCATGAAAATGCTCCATTACCCTCGGACCGATTTCGCTTTATATGGAAAAAAAACTGAGGGTGGTGGTGGGAATCGGAGTCACAGCACAGGGTTAGCACCAGGATACACTTGCAGGTAATAATATGCTTTACAAATACACATAAAATAACATACAGCAAATATGTGCAGTGGGGTCTGCATGATGTCAGAGCCATGCTGCCCTTTCTGAGTAATAGCTCCGCTCTATAAGTTACATTAACATAATATATGAAGTTCTCTCATTTTATTATTTGGAATTGGGCATTGAGGATCTGACCTTCATCCAAGAGAGCAGGGTTTAACAGTGTAGGAAATAGGGTTATTTAGTGCGCAGGATGTGAGGCACAAATAATAGGTCCACAAAATCCCCTTACTGGGAACAAATCAGCCCATTGTAGCGCTTGACTATCTCAGGGTGGTGAAGCAGAGCAGTTTAAGTCCTAATTAGGGGGTGTGATGCGGGTTAGTAATCACCATTTGCTGGCACGCCATAATAGCACTAAAAAAATGATTGTCTAGTCAGAGCTTTTACTTTAGAAAAAACGCTCATTGAGTCCATGTGGTTTGATTGAATTAGGTTTATAAATCCAATGATTTTCACGTTGGAGTAGCATTTTATTGTTGTCTATTCCTTCTACTTTTTGGACAACTTCTAAAACCATAAATTTGAGTTGTGAGATATTATGGTTCATTTCAGTGAAATGACATGCTACTGATGATCTAAGGTTATCTGTCCTGATATTGGATTTATGTTCGTTTAGACGGGTTTTGAGTTTGCGTTCTGTCTTCCCAATATATACCTTGCCTCATGGGCATTTGAGTAAGTATATTAGATTGGTGGTGTCACAAGTAGCTCAATGAGCGCATTGAATTCTCATGTTACTTGTGATTTACTTATACCATGACATTTGGCTCATACCTATGGGCTCGCACGTTCTGGACTACCCCTTGACCGTGAATTCATCTATCTTATTATTATTAATTTTCCAGTTATTATCATATTCATTATCTTTTTCTGTATTTGTACTCATGTTTGTCGGGTTTTTTTCACCCACACCAGTTATTTTCATTTTACTTCATTTCCTTAGTTCATTCTCACTCGCCAGTCCACTTTCTATACCTATGCTTTTTAGTCACGTGACCGGCATACCTCCCGGCTTTTTCCATGAAGCCCGGATTGTTACGATAAAGTTTGACCACACACCTACGATTTAGAGGACACCGCTGAACTTCGTTACTTTTCCAACCACGTTTAATCTCGTAAGTAAACACCAGCACTTCCCATGTGCTCAGCAGCGTTTCTCACGCTGTCACAGTTGCATGTTTTCTAAGAAACACCACGAGTCGTTTTAAACTTTCCGACTTGTTTTCTTCCACGAACTTTGATTTTTACTCTGCTCACACAAATCTGTCTGTTCACCTAGATTCGTCTAACTGCACCAGCACGAGCCTTACTTGGCATATACAATGCTGCCCCTTATAGCGATAAACTCCCCATTCCTTTTTTCACTCGTTTATAACTCGGTAATTGCACAGCCTAGTTTAGTCACACCGTTCGTTTTGAATATCAGCACAGGTGTTTCTATTAATTTCATTTGCGCTATTATACACTTTACCTATTGTGCAATGTATGTCGTTTTGCTTTAGATGCTCCCCGATGAAGGGCAGATGCACGAAACGCATTGGAGCTGGATTTAACAATGTATATCCATGGAATTGGATTGAATAATGTTTTTTGCAACAAAACTTTATTGACAATGGACATAAAGTGAATATAATTGACAAAAGCAAATAAAACCCTTGAAAACTTCCCATGTTTCTCTTCTGATTACAAGAGGAGGATTACACCATTAATCAGAGTGCCCTAAGGGATGCCATCAGTTTTCAATTGATCGCACTTATTCACACCACTTGGAGTATAAAACACCCCTCCACACCAGACACTGTTTGACACTGCGCTGTATACACAGCACATCTCTCACTTTAGCTGTACGCATGTCACTGCCTTCTCTAATCTTATTTAATCCAACTCACACATGGGCTGCTCGAACTCCACTGGCGTGCTTATGGGGGAAGATCGACATTCTCAGTGACAAAGCAAACAGAAAACAATACTGTTTTAGAGTCTGAGGCACTTCCTTATTAGCCCGGCCAAAACGAGATGGAAGGGAATCAGTAAATAACTAATATACCTGCTGTTTGTAGAAGTGCAGCGGTCAGCCACTCCTTAAATTGAAAGCGGAGCAGCGCTAAAACAACATGAAAGGGGCGGGCGATAAACAGCACGCAAGTCAAGTCAATTAACAGCATGTAAACACAATAAAAGTGGATGCATAAAATAAACAAGCCTGCATAGGATGCAGCAGATAGCCGGCGCCTCTCCTCTTTCCCCCGGAAGCTGTACACAGCTCTCACTTTCTCGGCGTTCATGGTTTCATTTCACACAGACTCGTGATCTGATAAAGGGAAACATGCATTTGCATTAGGAGGGTGGGGGAGGGCTTACACCATGAAGCTGAAGGGGAAAGCAATCAAAAGGAGTAGTGCAGCGTTGCGGACAAAAACAGTAGGTAGGCGTCACTGCTTCTGGACTTCACGGAAGTCAGTATCCGATCAACAGCAGGTAAAAAGTCAGCTAACAAGAGACATGCCAACTTTAAACAAATGCCAAGCAGCAGGAGAAATTGCCTGGAGTTTCACATAACATACAGATTACTTGATGCCTCGGAGCCTATGCAAGACCTAACAATAGAGCATTCTGTTGCCCTACAGGGTTTTTTTTCCATAGGCCCACCTCTTTCCCTCAGGAGTAAGGGACCCATGGGAATGAGTGCTCTGACTGGTTGGCCACAACATAAAAACAAAAGTTATGGCAGCCTTTAAACTTTTTACGGTGATGGCGTGGTACTCCCATGGGATCACAGCAAAAGAATAATAATAATTGTGACTGCCATTGTATCTTTTTTAATTAATGTGAACCCCAGGGCATGGCAGGGCCATGGGGGGTCAATATATATATGATTATTTGGGGATGGAGACATGCATGGGCCCCCCTCCCTGGTCTGATTTCGACCCGGGAACCGCATTCCCGTGGCCCACCATGTGATTTAAAGGGAGGGGGCGCATGGCACACTTCCCTGAGCCTCGTAAGGCCCCAGGGACACAATCGCCCAGAGCTGCTTTTTTAAATAAGGGAAGGGGAACATGACAACCCTCCCTGAGTCTCTCCAAAGCCCTGGGAACCCCATCCCTGGAGCATACATATCTATTTAAAGGGGGGGGGTTAGTAAGCCCCCCTCACTGAACCTGAAAACACGCATGGGACCCCATCCATCGGGCCCAACGTATATATTTAGAGGGAAGGGGAATCCGCAGGTCCCCCCTACCCTAGCCTCTAAACGCCTTAGGGACACCATCCCTCTGGGCATGCTTCAAAGAATTGTCCCAGGGAGCCCCACTCCCAGGACACTATTTTCCTGCCTTCAAGAGCGTGGGAAGGGTAAATAATTTACATTCCCACCTGGTGGGTGCTGAAAAAATGCTCTCTGCCGGGTGGCAGCACACTTTTTATCTCCTGCCTGCACTGTTGTGGACAGGGAAACAGAGATATCCACCTTCCCAGTGGGAGCATGGAAAATAATTACTCCATCCCAGCGGGAGCCATGCTGGCTCCCATTGCACCAAGGATGGGTGCATGTGCAGATCTGTCCGGGCCCTAGGGGCACTGGGGTTTCCCCAAGGGCCCCAATATTGTTTGTTTTGGGTGCCCCTGGTGGAAACCAGGGCACCTACTTTAGGCCTCGGGTTATGGGGTTGTCAGCCCTGACTCAAGCCTGCTCTATGCCAACCCACTCAAAGATAGCCATCCTTGACTGGATCATTTCTAAGGATTCCGCAGTCAAGCTTATCTCCATAGACCCTTGTGACTGGTCGGACCATCACTCTATATCTTTCATTTTAACCGGGACCCGCAAGACAAAGTTGTCTCAACCGGTGATTCCCAAACGCTGGACCAGAGACACTAATAACCTAGACTTTATGAAACTCAAGGCTCGCTGCAAATCTGACCTACCCCCCCTTGCACATAACCACGGTTAGCGATCTCAATGAGCACTACTCGTCGCCCATTTCAAACATTTGGGACGACCTTGCCCCTCTAAAACTAAAAAGAACACAAATCAAAGACAGAAACCCTTGGTTCACTGGCTCCCTCAAAATAGAGAGGAGATCCCCGCGGCATTCTGAAAGAAACTGGAGACAACACACTTCCGCAACGCATCTAAAACTTCTGCGCCAGGCAAGAAATGCCTACAACAAGCACATCATCAATTGCAATAAAGAATATTTAAGATTGGAATTGGGGAACGCCAAGAATAGATCCCAAAAGCTCTTTAAACTGGTCAAATTCCAACTCTAATAAACTGGCTAAAACACCGAAAGAATCCCCCAAATTGCTAATATCATCAGATGAATTCTCCTCCTTTTTTGTTGATAAAATCATGGCATTAGGAATTGAACTCAGTACCACCACCTGCCCCCAACTGCCTCCTGTCCTGCCCACTCTTCCGCACCTACCATCCTGTCCTCTCCTAAAAACCAAGCCCGCTGGACTGACTTCAAATACTATAATGAAGACTCCATCTCAAAAATCCTCTCTACCTTAAAACCAAACAACCACTTCAATGACCCGCTACCTTCCAACTACCTCGCCGCTTCCTCCCAAGCCATCGTTCCTTGCTGGACTACAATTATCAATGCCTCTCTCCAACAGGGCTTGATCCCGGAGCCTTTGAAAGCCGGCCAAGTTCTCCCCATCTTGAAAAAACCTTCAATGGACCCAGCCTCCCCTGCCAATTTCAGACCTATTTCCAATATCCCGCTATTAGCCAAAGTATTGGAGAAGTGTGTTCAACAGCAACGAAGTCAGCACATCAACAACTTCCACATACTCGATGACTTCCAATCTGGTTTCAGACCAGGGCACAGCATCGAAATTGCTATGCTCCACATCATGGATGATGCCCTACAAGCCCTAGACCAAGGCAAAACCTGCCTTTTAATCCTCCTTGATCTATCCTCCACCTTTGATACGGTCAATCATGAAAAACTACTTGAACACCTCAAACTCAGAATGGGTCTGAATGGCGTGGTACTGGAATGGTTCAGATCCTTCCTCCACAACCGCTCTCAGAGATTCCTCGTCAACGGCAAACTATCAGTTCCCACCCCGGTCACAGTCGGAGTCCCCCAAGGTTCAACCCTGTCCCCCACCCTCTTTAATCTTTACCTAGAGCCACTCACCGAAGTTCTCCGTTCGGCCAACATCTCCTACCATATGTATGCGGACGACACCCAAATATACATCAACATCTCTTCGCTCAATGAGATCCTCTCCCCGAACGAGACACTGAAACTAACTGTCCAATGGCTAGCCAATAACCAACTCAAACTGAATGCAAAGAAAACTGAATTTCTCCTAATCTCCCAATCAAAAGCCAACCCGGAGATTCAGATGTGGATTAAGGCCATCGCAGCCCTGACCTGCCCATCACCATTGTGGACTCTGCCAATTTCCTGGGCAGAATCCTCGACTGTAACCTGAATATGAGAGACCACATTAACTTCATGTCTAAAGCAGCCAGATTCCACTTGAGCTACCTTTGGAAGCTGAAACCTTTCATCGATGCTCCAGATTTAAAAATGGCAGTTCAAGCACTTGTCATCTCCAAACTGGAATACGGCTGTTCCACCCTCACAGGATTACCTAAAATCTCCTTAGCACCTCTAAAAGCTTGCCTCAACGTGGCCGCCAGACTACTTACAGGTACCAGGAAGTTTGACCACATCTCACCACACATGAAAGCGCTGAACTTGCTCCCTCTAGAGGCCAGAATTCAGCTGAAACAGGCTTGCACTATACACAAGGCTCTAGACACAAACTCCCCTGCTTATCTGGCACAGAAATTAGTGATATCCAGAGGAAGCAGGAACTCCAGGTCAGCCAGAAACCTCCTATTCCAACCTGCCTCCTTTCAGAAAAAAAGAACCTACAACAGGGCGTTCACCGGAGTAGCACCAAGAATTTGGAACTCTCTACCACCTTCCATCAG
Source organism: Lissotriton vulgaris (assembly GCF_964263255.1). NCBI lineage: Eukaryota > Metazoa > Chordata > Amphibia > Caudata > Salamandridae > Lissotriton > Lissotriton vulgaris. The sequence continues at coordinate 100,791 of NW_028242236.1, read as the reverse complement.
GATAATCCCTTCTTTAGCACGCTGCAAAAAAGAGATCAAAACCTTCCTCATGGGTAAATTCCTCGCCTAAGGCCTGCCCGCAACCACTACATTGTGCTTTCCCAAATCACCAACTCCCCACGACAAGCACATATGGGACCTTTGTTTTGTTACTGACTCTGACGGTGATTGTAACCATACATGTTGATCTTGTTTGTCTCTGCACTTTAAACCTTTTGTTTGTTCACCGTGTAAAGCACTCTGATACCCTCAAGGGTCAAGTTTGCGCTCTATAAAACAAAATAAATAAATAAAATAAAAAATAAATGAATTAATTAATAGTAAAGCCTTGGGAAGGGGGAACGAGTGCACCCCTCCCCTTAAAAAAATACAGCCCCTGAAAATGGGGTCCTGGGCAGCCCATAAAGGCAACGGTGGGAGGGGCACATGCCACCTCCCCTTAAAAAATTATGCTGCCCCGGGGAATGGGTCCCTGGGGCTTGTAGAGGCTCAGGGAGGGAGGATGCTACCTCCCCTCCCCAATAAAAAGAAAACAGCCCCAGGGAAATGTGTCCCCAGGTCAGGTTCTGTAAAGGATAGGGGAGGGGAAGTTGTATACCCACCTGTCCTTAAATAACAATACAGCCCGGAGTGATGGGAACCCTGCTAGCTCCAGATGGTACCCAGGATGGATGCTGGCAGTGTAGCAGGCGGGCCGCTGTTGCCATGTGGCTCCCCCCTGCAACACCCAATGAAAAAGATTAATGAGTGTCATAGTTGGGCATCAGGATACCCAAAATATTTTTTTAAAGAATGAGGAGCATATTCTCAAGGACTTATCACCGATTTATCAGCACTTTAGCGACGCAAAAGTGGCGATAGATTTATCGTCCTATTCACAAGCTGGTGCAAACTGCCAATATCGCCAATTTTCCAGCGATGGCTGCCGCAAAAAACATTGCCACGGATGTGAGCAACAACTAACGCAAAAGATATGCAGAGAAGGTGTTCTCGTGCAAAAACACACAAAAACACCACTTTGCAATATTCCCAATGACCAGCCAGATCTGCGAAGCGATCCAAAAACAGGCAAGAAGGTGCGTTAGCAGCAGGGATTTAACACCTGACGTTTACTAGTGTTTAGCAGGATGACAACATGCAGTATGAAAGGGAGCCCAGCCCAGAGCCACATCTGAAGACCAACACATGTCATGGAGCTACTGATCATGCAGCTCGGAGACTTTAGAGGGCCACAACACCCACCACCACCACCCCCAGGACCCCCACCCCGGACCACCCCCACCAGACAACTACCTACGCAACTCAGCACAAGACAGCCTCAGAGACTCAACGCCAGAGGATGCCATTGCCTACTACAGGCTCAAAAGGACAACCATCCACAGCATCCTGACCCACATTGCCCACAGGCTGACGGTATCAACAAAGCGGAGAACCAACATCCCTCCACAGACAAAGCTGCTGGCTGTGCCACACCTGTTGGCCTCTGGTACCTCCCAACCAACAACTACCAGAGTCGGAGGATTCTCACAGGCAGCTCTATCAAACTTCCTCACACATGTCTTGGATGCAAGTCCACAAAATCAACTGTGGGCCCTCGTATCTGCACCACACGCTAGTTCAACTTTGTAGTGTTCCTGCGCAACCAACCCCAACGCCAGCTGATGCTTGACGTCTCTGTGCCCCAGCTCCAAGATTTTAGTCACTGAAATGGGGGTGCGCCAGGTCATGAAGTCCAGTAGTCAACAGTTATGTTATGTTATGTTATCCGAATTTATTGAGCGCACAGATGCCCCAGCAAAGGGGCGTCCTGGCGCTAATAGAACAGAAACCGGACAAAGCAATACCAAAATGAGCAAACACAACAACATTAGAGATCCAGAGGAAAGAGGAAGGCTTTTACAGCTCTCCTAAAAGCCAAGAGGTTGTCAATCGCACGGATATGAACAGGGAGAGAGTTCCACAACCTGGCAGCAAGCACCCGAAAGGAGCGGCGGCCGGATCTGGACCTCTTGAAGCGTGGAACTATAGCCAAATGAAGGCTTGAGGACCTCAGAGAGCGAATGGGAATATAAGGAGAGATAAGATGCTCCAGGATCTGGGGAGAAGAATGTTTAAGAATTTTAAACGAGAGACAGAGGCACTTAAACTTGATACGCTGAGCCACAGGGAGCCAGTGGAGCTTTTGAATAGTTTTCAGAGCCCTGGCGGCAGCGTTTTGAATGCATGGAGTCTTAGTAGTTCAGCCTGATTGGCTCCAAGCAAAAGTGAGCTTGCGTAGTCCAACCAGGACAGAATCGTGGCTTGTACAATAAGCTGTCTAGTGGGAGCGTCAAAGAATCTAAAAGTAGATCTGAGTTTACGGAGCGTGCCAAACAGGTGGCGGCCACTTTTTTAGTGTGGGTGACAAAATTGAGTTGAGAATCAAGCCAGACCCCTAGGATTTTAACCTCGATGACAGGAGTCGGGGCGGGCCGAGTTCAGATGGCCACCATTTATCACCCCAAAGATGACTCTGCTTACCGACAATGAGCACCTCGGTTTTTTTGGCGTTCAATTGAAGGTAATTATCTGTCATCCATCGGGCCACTGAGAGAAATCCCTCACGGAACTTGGCAGCCTCAAGGTCAGAGGCCCCACTTATTGCAACCGCCAGCTGCGTGTCGTCAGCGTAGGATACCATGGCAAGGTTCCAACGCTTAGCGACAGCAGCCAGGGCTGCACATTGAGGTTGAATAAAGTGGGGCTTAGGGCCAAGCCCTGCGGAACTCGCTGGTCAATGGAGTAAGGTCTAGATTCATAAGGTGGAGTGATAACCTTGAAGGTACGACTAGATAGAAAAGATCGAAACCATTCAAGTGCCACATTGTCGACACCTGCCTCAACCAAACGCTGTAATAAAACAGCGTGGGAGACTGTGTCGAACGCGGCACTGAGATCAGGAAGCACCAGTGGCGCAGTGTGACCAGAATCAAACAAAGTCCGGAGATGTTCGACCATAGAGAGCAGCGCAGTCTCAGTACTGTGACCGGGCCGAAACCCATTCTGCGAGGGGTCTAATAAATTCGCAGAGTGAAGATGATTAGATAAGATGGTATTGACGTGGACCTTGGTCAGTTTAGCAGCCCAGGGAAGGAGGGAAATTGAGCGGTAGTTCTCCAATTTCAAAGGATCAAGGGCAGGTTTTTTTAGGATGGGAATAACCTGAGCCTGTTTCCAGATAGCCGGGACCATACCTGAAGATAATGATAGGTTAACAAGATCTCGTAGCGGAGGAAGACAGAAGGGAGCGGACTCTCTGAATTGAGTAGTGTAAAAACAGTTCTTTATTACAAATACATAAATCAACAATACGAAAATCTCAGCAAACGCGTTCCTTTCCCAACGGGTAACTTCATCAGGGCAGCGTGTGGATTCAATTAGCTGCATATGCTGCAGGAACTCCCCAATACAATTCCATATTCCGAAAGTCAGCATTCAGAAGCCTGTTGGATAAATGGTGACAATGGTCAAGCGTCTGTATAGTCACAAAGGTAATTGGGTACAGTGTATTGCACTTAGACAAACCGAAATGCTTACAGGTATGATTAATCCTGCATAAAAAGACCGTAACAGACGTTTGTGTGGTCATAACCTTCGTAGGAAAAAAAAGGAAGGTTAAGACCTCACAAACTTCTGTTACGGTCTTATTATCCAGGATTTATAATACCTGTAAGCATCACGGTTTGTATCAGCGTGATACCCCTGCATCTTCACTTCCCCAACACTGCACAGGAACAGCTGGAGATCAAGCAAGAGAACTACGCAATAGCGGTTTACCACCCATGTTGGGGGCAATTGACTGCACACATGTACTACTTGTGCCCCCTGCCAACACTGCAAACAGAAACCAAACACATTTCATTAATGTGCAGGTAAAACTGGATCACCGGGGCCTGTTCACCAATGTCATCGCAAACATCCCAGGCAGTATGCATGATTCCATAAATACTAAGCAACCTCCCACATGACCTTAATTCCTTTAATACTGGCTACCCTGTAGCATTGAAAGGGGTCATTAACTCATAATGTCTCCACACATAGATTCATATTTCATATTTCATTTACTTTATTATTCATATTGTTAAAAACCATTAATTGGAGATCATGATTCTCATTGTAACATTTCCTTGTAACATTTATTTCACATTCTTTTACATTATTGCTCATTTCCAATATTCTAAGACAAATAAATTGGGTGGGGGGGTTTATACATTTTGGGGGGAATAATCATGATCCATCTACAATATATATATATATATATATATACAAAACATTCATTAACATTTCACTTGTTAGGCACTAAAATCACTTTCCAGTCAGAAAATAAAAAAACTGTTTACCCAGACTCACACCTCATTCCACTGATTCACACTAATATCACTGCCACATACTAGACACATTCATACCCCCTGGTACAACACTACATGCACAGATGGAAAATACTTGGGGTGAGGACATCAACCCTCAAATGCTGAGCTGATAACTGGGGCCTTACGCTGTCTGGCAAGAGGACATATACTGCTGGTGTTTGCAGTGTTGTGGATAGGGGACGCAAACAGTTCACCTCAAGCAGAGTAGTAGACCTTGGACATGTAGCTTTGTTGTCCCCCCAGCATAAGTGGAGTGGCCTTGGCTAGCGTATGTCATGAATAAATAGCCCGGGGCTCTGGGCGTGGTCCAGTTCCAGGATGGCCACCAAAGTAACTACTGTGTGTGTCTCTGTGGCCGCCATATCCTCTCCAGTGGCCTACACACACGATGCCGACCACCTTCAATAGCCAGATTTATCCTGGAGACGGGGTGGCTATGTCCCCAGCCAACCCGCGCACATCTCGTCATCGTATGCATGGTCGTATCTGCCAAGGCAGCGCCCCCCACCCAGCCACGAGGCCGCCTCCGTGACCGTTGGTACCTTCCCGATCCTATGCGCCTGCTGCACCTCAGCCCTGATCCACAGACCCGTCGCCACCCAGCAATGACTGGCCGTCCTTGCGCACCCAGGCCTCAATGCTCACCTGACGCCACCTGCGTCTCCAAGAGGTTCCACCATGTGCCTGTGCAACCTCCTCAGCCGATCGCTGGATTCCATGCCACAGGCCCCCAGCGCATCCAGCTACACCCCACCGCGGAGTCATGTGTGTGCTGACTGCTGCCTTCGGGGTACACTGCAGTCCAGCAGGGCTCTCAATTCAAGTCGAATCTTGATTGGCAGGACGGTGTTTCGAGGCCTACTCATCATCGCAGGCTTCACACCCGCTCAGCTCTTTATGTGCCCCTACCTCAGTGCAACGCAATTCATCGTCCCGTGGCAGTAGGCCTGTGCCGACCGCAGTGCATCGAGTGCCACAAACTCTGTGCAACGCAAGTCATCATGCTGTAGCAGTAGGCCCATGCCAGCCGCAGTGCATCGGGCGCCACCAATCCAGTGCACCCTTTATGATTGAGTCTTGTGGTGCGGTTGCCATCATGTCACCTCCGGCAGTAGGAAATGCGATGTTGTAGGCCCCTTTTGACAGGGTCACAGTCCTGTGACGCATGTGCTGGATGGGTGTGGTGTGGGTGTAAATCAGCCCTTAGGAAGTAGCTGTGGCATGCTGACAACTAGACCAGTGATCAGCTACTGAGAAGACCTGGGACATGTAACTTTGTCGTCCTCCCTGTGAGCGGAGTGGGCTGGTCTAGCGTATGTCAGTCCAGTGTAGGGGTGTGAACAATGAGCCCGGGGCTCTGTGCGTGGTTCAGTTCTGGGCTGGACCAGTAAGTAACTAATGTGTGTGTCTCTGTTGTAGTGTCAGTGCCACCCGGACCGCAATCGGCAAGGTTGCACCCTGTGACTCAAGTCCCACAACATGAGCAACATGGATGTAAGGTGGAATCACTGACCCTACATACATCCATACTTTCATACCAGAAATGCTCATAGACATGACACATCTGTGTGAATTAAAATATTTTATTCACATTCGGTGGAGTGTTGAGGCTGGAGCAGTACAGGGCCATGTAAACCCCACTTTACATTGTTGCTTCAAGGAAAACCAGCCAGAGTCCTTTAGGGAATTACAAGTTCATCCGAAGAGGAAGAGTTCAGTCCGCAGTCTGATTGCCGTGTCATTGGAAACCAAACAGAATATGGCAGTCCATGTCAAGGTCCAAGGTGAGTTTCGCAGAGTGTATCGGCGGACAGTGGAAGGTGATGTTGCAGAGGGCAGAACCAAGCAGAAACAGGCCATAGGGCGGAGATGAATGCTACTGTGTCCTTCTTACCACTAAGGCAGATTCATCCGCATCTTCGTCCTCTGATGTATCATGAGCCTCACATCTTGGTGGTGTTGTTTTGTCTGCATTACTGTGTGGCCGGAGGTGGATTGCCGGAGGCGGATTGCCTGCAGCACTGTGTGTCACTGACACTTCAGAGGGGGGGAGATGTGGATGGAGTAGTAGCAGCAGCATTCATCTACGCCAGGCTGTGGCAGCAATACCATGATGAGGGTCTGCAGGGCATGGAAGAACCCAGCTACCTCTCACTGGTGTGCAGCGGTGGCAGTCATTCATTCCCCCTGCATCCGCTCCATGTTCTCTATGATCTTCCGCATGTGTCCCAACTCAAGGATGACATCGCAGGAGCCACTCTGACTAGACAGTTGTTCTTGTCTCCGAGTCAGGACTCCAGCGATGTCAGCCATGGATCGTTGGAGAGCATGGAGCAAACTGTGGGTGTCCGTTAGGGACTGTAAGTGGTCCCTGATGTGACTTAGACACCCACGTATAGCATCTATTTTGGCTGCCATGAGGTCGATTCCCACACGCACCTGATCAGCCACCTTCTCCTGGCACCCCAACACATGGCGTTGGAAGTCCTTGTGTTGTTCGTGGGCGTCCTTAAAGGCAGCCATGGTGGTGGGTGCTTCCTGCTGTGTGGCCTGTGCAGGGGGTGATGTCTCCTCGATGCAGCTGTGCTGCCCTGCTCTTGGAGGGGGGTGCCGAAGCTGTCCATGAGCTTTTGGAGGGCGTCATTGTCGAAGGTGTGGAGGTCCTCTTTGTCATCAGTGAAGAGATGTTTGATCTGCTCTGCAGGAGGTGTTGATTTTCCCTCTGCAATGTGAAGAGGAGATTGTGTTCACATGTATGTTGACACATTGTACAAGTTTACATACAGACTGCATGACAATGTACATTGTGATTGTTTGGGAGGATCTGCCTATTTGATGCAGCACAGTGGGATTGACAATATCACAGGTGTGTGTTTGTACACATACATTATCATCTCACATTTCCCTGCTATACCAAATGTCATTGCCATAGTGCCCATCTCCCCCAGTCACTGGTCGTTACTCACCCTGTTGCTGTTGTTTCGGATCATGTGTAGCAGTGTCCAGTCGCCCAACTCCTGGCACCGTCTCCACACTAATGACTTTGGACACCATTTCCTCCATCTCATCCAGCTCCTCCTATGGCACTGGACTCCCACCTCTGCATTGCTGCCTTCTGGTGGTTGCCAAGTTTCTGCTTGGTTTTGCGCTTCACATCATTCCAGCGCCTCTTGACCTCCTCCAATGTCCTCCTCAGCACTTCGACTGCATTCACCTTCTCCACTATGGACTGCCAAATTCAATTTTTTGTTACCAATGACACATTGGAGGTGATGAACAGTAGTTGATGGTGTTCTATCATCTCCGTTATCAGGATCCTGTTTTCCTGCGGACTGTCCTGCATCTTTCTCTACTTCTTCTCCTTGCCCTTCCCTGACCCTGAGTTCCCAGTCTTGTCCTCCGTGGGGCTTGTGGGTTTCACTTTTTGTGACGCCCCAGCGGTGTAAAAAATTAGCCATGTTGCTCCATATTTACAAAGTGACGCTTCTAGGTAGATGTGTCACTTTGTGAACCCCTGCGCCACATTATACATGAGCCAGGTTTAATATGTGCAGGGGGGGGCGTTCGGCGCAGGAAACGGTCGTAGAAGTGATGCAGTAAAATCTATAAGCATTCACTGCGCCACTTCTAGAGCGCAAATGCATCAATATCTTACGCCTGCCTCATGGCAGGCGTAAGACAGACACAGGCACATTTAACATGGGACTTGCCCATGTGCAAATGACTCATCTCATCTATTGCTCCCAATCTGCAAAATTCTGGGGCATAATATTAAAAAACAGGGTTAAAATTATCGCAGCTTTAGAGGCAGAAAACGGCCGCTAAAACAGCGATAATGGGCTTGATAATATGCCCTTGATAGTTCCAATAGAAGCCCATGTTTTGGTGACAATATGGGCTTCTATTGGAATTCTCAAGAGCATATTATCAAGCCCATTATCGCAGTTTTAGCAGCAGTTTTATGCCGCTAAAGTGGCGATCATTTTAACTCCATGCTTAATAATATGCCCCTCTGTTACTGTCTCAATTCGATTAGCGAAAAATTGGAATCATTTCAGAAAACCTTTAAAACCGAGTTTATTTATTTAGGATCCTGGTATGGAGGCCTTCTTGAGGCACAACTTTTAGCTGTTATGAGGCCTCCGCCTGCACTCCGTACATGAATAACACAGGAGATGAGGAGGGTTAGAGGAGGAAGGGGAATGAGAGAAGATATAGAGTATGAGTTAAAGGTCCAGAGGGGGGGGCGTGGCCAGGTGCCCTCAAAGATGGCTGCTTAGTTGAGAGCTCCGCCGAAGCGTAGCCGGAGACCCCCAAATATCCAACCTAAATCCGGCAGGCTGCACACACACGAGGCGGGGACTGCCTCGAAAACCTCAGCTGCACCGATGGGTGGTCTCCCGGTGCCTCGGCTCCCCTCCGACATAGTGGGTCGACTCCCAATACCCGGAGTGCAGTGGACTGGAGATCTCCCGGTGAGGGCGGCAGGTGTCGCTGTTGAGCTAGGGCCTGTGCTGGGCCCAGATATCGACCTCCCTGGACTCCAAGGTGGTAGCGTAGTGGGGCGACATACAAAAGGAAGGATTCAACTCCGGCAGTGTGCGTGGTGGTGGGGCTGCCCGTGGGGGTACCTACCTAGCAAAGGAGGCTGCAGGCTGCACTCCAGGGCATCCATCGGCCCACAGGTGATGGAACAGGAACAAGAGGGCATGAGCGGACTGCAGTGGACGGTGGGTGCACATAGGGTGGCGGGCCTATGCTCGACTGGATAGCGAGGGCCGCGTGGGAGTCGCCTTGACACAGCTGCGCAGCCCACTAGATACCCCACTGATCACCGAGGCCTACTTTGCCTTGGAAGAAGCTGGAGAGAAAACAGATCAATAGGCAGTTGCGCCCACGACACGGGAAAGGAAGGAGCGGCACAGTTACCAGCGCCTATTCAGAGGGGAGAGTGGCCTAAGTAAACTGTGCGGAATGCATACAACCTTCAACCAAAGTGAAACTGGGGCCGGAGGGGTGCAGGTGACCCAGCTGGCGGGTTCTCGGCACCAGTGATGGGGAAAAGACGCTCCTGCGCCCACGAGTGTGGAACAGCCGGAGACCCTACGGAGGTGGGAGGTGGATAAGAGAGACAGCGTTGCAGAGGTGTCAGGGATGGTGAGTCACCGTAGCGGCCGGCACTTGAGCGGTGCCGAATGGGTCAGATATACTGCCAACCCAGAGCCATTGAAGACCGGAAAGGCTTCACCCAGGAGTGGGAAAAGACACAATGAAACCAAAGAACGCGACACAAACGAACAAGCTAGATTAGTATGCGGTCCTGGTGTCGGCCTCCCAACGGGGGGACAACCAGCCCCCACAGAATCCGCCCTAGCTTCCATTATGGCAGCAATCCAAACATTCAGGACCAACTTGGAATCAAAAATCGACAAGATATCAATCAAGATGAATCTTATTTGTGCTGACCTTCACAAGACATCGGACAAGAGGATCGGGGTTCGGGGAACGGTGTTCAGATGGTTTGAGTCGTTTCTTTCCAACCGACATCAGACAGTCTGGGCTCCTCCGTACTCTGCTACAGTGCCGCTTTTGGAGGTGGGTGTTCCTCAGGGGTCAATTTTGAGCCCCACTCTTTTTAATATCTATATGGCCCCCCTCGCGGCACTGGCAGAGTCGTTTGGCGCCCAGATTATACCGTACGCCGACGATACCCAGCTTCTCTTCACCTGCGGTAAGAACATGGACTTTGATGGTGAGAGCATTAAGAACTGCTTGGGCGCAATATTTACTTGGTTTCAACTTAACCAGTTGAAATGCAACTCCGACAAGTCCGAGCTCCTCTTCTTCGGTTGCCCCCCTGATCCCGGATGGAAGACCTGGTGGCCTGCAGGAATGTTTCCCCCTGCTACTGACTCCAAGGTGGCTAAGAATCTGGGAATCAAGATGGACTATTGCCTTTCATTGAAATCTCAGATTCTTGGCTTGGTGGGGCAGTGTTTCGGAATACTCAAAATGCTGAGGAAATTCCTCCCCCTTCTCTCTATTGCCCATAGGAAAATAACGGTGCAAGCCCTGATTGGATCGAGGTTGGACTACGTGAACGTACTCTACCTCGGCCTGAGTGAATATCTTCTGTCACGGTTGCAGGTAGTGCAGAACGCGGCGGCTCGGGCCATTTTTGGCCTTGGTCGCCGTTCTCATGCCACTGGCCTTCTGGAGTCCCTTCACTGGCTTCCAATCAGGAAACGCATTAAGTTCAAGGCCCTTACCATGGCGTTTAAAGCCCTTCATGGCATTGAGGCTCTTTATTTGTGGAAGAGAGTTGTCTTCCACCATCCAACCAGCGCCTTACGATCGGCTCCCCTGTCACTGGCGAGGATCCCTGTAATCAGGCGTGCATGGACTGGGGGCCGATATGTTCAACATCTAGCGTCACGCGCCTGGAATGATTTGCCTCGTGCTCTGAGAAAGAGCGAGAATTTGGCATCTTTCAGGAAAGATCTTAAAACGTGGCTGTTCGGCCTCTAATTTGCCCCTCGATAGATGAGTTATGCTGTGTCTGATCTGTTAGCGCCGGGACACTCTGCTAGAGTAGCTGAGCGCTTAATAAAACCTACGATAACATAACATAACATAACATAACATAACATAACATAACATAACATAACATAACATAACATAACATAACATAACATAACATAACAAGACCAGGGCCAACGAGATAGATATCCGGAAACTCCAGGCATCCTCCAAGCAGCTCGAGCAAAGGGTCAACGAGCTAGTGCACCAACATCGTCAGGTGGCCCTGTAGCTGGAGGACCAGGAAGGAAGGGCTGGCCAAAACAACATCCGCGTGGTGGGCGTGCCGAAGGGATTGGAGGGGCCCAGTATGGACCTTTTCCTGGAGGACTTCATCCTTAATCATCTGAAGCCCAAACGTCTCTCCAAAATATTCACCATTGAAAGGGCGCACCGTGCGCCGATCCCCAAGCCCCAGCCAGGAGCACCACTATGAACAATTATTGCGAAAATTGTCAAGTACAGAGACTGTGATGCAATCCTGCAAGCCGCCAGGCAAATGGGAGACCTGCAATATGAAAATGCAATCATCTGGTTTTTCCCTGATTCTACACTTAAGGTCCAATGGGACAGACACTCCTTTGATGGGGTGAAAGCCACACTCCGGGAAAACGGTCTCAAGTACATGATGTTCTTTCCGGCCAACCTCAAAATTATAGCCAGTGACAAATCTTTTTTCTTCATGACGCCGGCGGAGGTGCAGGACTGGTTGGATAGAGGATCGGCGAGGTCATCCGCACCGGCAGCAGGAGCCAAATGGAGGGATACCCAAGAAAGGTCGCCGGGGTCCCTGGATGGGGAATCAGACACTGACAGACTGAGTCAGCGCTCATGGCGATCATGATCAGCCAGTCCCAACATGGGAGACACCCAGCAACGCCCGTGAACTCTAATCGAACTGAGGGACAGAGAATCTGGCCCAGACGAGTTGTAATGTAATTTATGCATACTTGTTATAATGTTTGGACAACGATGCTCCCTGGGAGGTGTACCGACCAGATTCTCGGACCAGATGGAATCAGCTCCTAGGAGCCCCTCTAACCCGGCCGGAACGTACTCACCTTCCTCCTTAGAATATATTTACAATGGGTATGGATATATGTATGTACATCTTATACCTAAGGATGGGAAAAATAGCAATAAACATGCATTGGTTTTCTACAATATCCTATTCACACCTATTGGTCTCGCGGCCACGTAGGCCCAGACTGGTCTACCCTAGGGCAGGTCTGATAATGTACCATTACACACTGATCATCAGTGCTCACCCGACGCACAATCCGGCGCGCCTACACACATGGGCCTGCAGACCCAGTGCTCTCATTAATATCCGATCTGCAATCTGGCAGATCTACACACCTCTCTGTCTTAGGTGCTCTCACTTACACACGGCCCACAATCCGGCGAGCCTCCACACCGTCTCCCTCCGGTGCTCTCACTTACACACGGCCCACAATCCGGCGAGCCTCCACACCGTCTCCCTCCGGTGCTCTCACTTACACACGGTCTGCAATCCGGCAGACATATACACACGCCATGTACCAATGACGATCACTTTCCTATGCACATTTAAGGATGAAGTCTTTGGTTATCTACTCAGGATAAAACTACGATAATAGAAATTAATATGGCCAAATTATAATATGTACCTTCTGCTCCTGACATCAACAGTTCTCTCTCTCCCTACTTGCTCAGTCATTCCTTACCTGATCGGGATTCGCATCCGTTCATGCAAACAATGTCTAACTAGGAGCTCAGGTTACCCTGATTGAACAAGAATACAAGGCACATGTTGGTTCGCTAAGAACTGGGGTGTTTTTTTATTACAACAAAAATAAACACAATACTAGACAATGTATATACTGTAAAGAAAAGTAAAGGTTAGAATGCGCGCTTAACAAGGAAAAGGGCAGAGATCACCTTATTAATGTGAAGTCGGGGCTCGGCAGTCATCTAGGTTCCCTTCTCGGCTCTGTGCCTTGGCTCGTCTCGGAATCACACCTCAGCAGTCACGGGTACACGTCTGCACCGCTATGCTCAATCTCCTCTGCTTCCCTCCAAGCCACTGGAACCTTGCTGGCTATTAGCTACCGTCTCTCTCTCTCTCTGTCTCTGTGCGCTCCGCGCTATTTCTCCTTCAGTCTTTCTTAGAGAGTCTCGGTTTCAGAATCTTTCTCGGACTTCAAAATGGCGATTGTCTGCTCTGGAAATAATTAATGGCATAGATGCTAACGGCTAGCTGCCGCCTACAGACTGACTGACTCATTGCCTAACACTTTCACTAATATCAAAACCTGCCCCTTCATGGAAAGTTACGGCCAGTAACCTGCCGCCCACCAAATTCTTGTACCTCCCCGTACCAAGGGCACGTTCCCAGCCGGCCGGCCTGGAGTTGTGTCTTCGGAGTGGAGAAAAATACAGTCTTTCGATAAGGGCCAGCCTGAACCGTTTCTTTCCAAGCGAACAACACCTTAAATCTAAAACATTACACTTGACCTAGAAAGCCTCTCGAACTACCAGGCAGAGAGCAAGATGGAGTCTGTCCCGTTTAAGGCCTACAAGGCCCAAAATACGCATAACTCCACAGAAGATGTACTAATACTCTTACAAAAGGATGGATCATCACTAATACTTATATATCTATCCCTTAGCTTAAGTTTATAAGCCCTGATCTAAAGAAAAGGGTACGAAAATGCACTACTGTGCCTCATGGATAGGTCCTACTTATAGTCCTAATCCCTATACTTTAAGGGTAATAGGCTGGAGTCATTCTCCATCATCTTCCCTCTCAAAGAGGGTCGAAAAAGTCGGTTATCACAGGAGGGGACTGTCTGGATGGGTGGCAAGTTCTCTGGACCCGAGGTGGACAGGATTATGGGTGAGAACGGTATATGTATCTTTGCTTCCTCCTCCATCTTAGGCGGACAGGTCCAGCCAATGCAGGGGCAGGTGAGGTGAGCACTTGGCGAAGGGGGGTGTGTGATAAGAGAGGCAGAAGTAGTTCACCTGAACACGTGTGCACATGCTTGACAATTTTTCGACCTGTGGGGAAGGGCGATTTGCAGCAGGAGCTGGGGGCGGTGCATTTCCCCCACTTTAAGCAGTTCTTGTAGGGAGGGCTTTCTCTCTCCTTCGGGTGTTGGACAAAAGGCGCTATGCTAGTTGGCAGATGTGGGTCGTTAGAAACCTACGTGGAAGGGTAGCATGGAGGGGGGTGGGGGGTTCTTGTTTGGTATTGTTGGTTGTCACACTTCTGGGGGGAGGTGGGAGGGAATGGGTTGGTCACACGGGGATATGACTTGGGGGAGGGGAGGGGGTTCGGAATGGTCACAAAGGCATTGTTCAGAAGTACTGGTAAGAAATATTGGGAGTCACAGAAAGAATGCTACAGTAACACGTACAGATGGCTATGAAGTGGGATAAAAGCCTTAAGGTGATTAGCTGGAATGTCAAAGGGTTGGGGGACAAGCTTTAAAGGAGTATAGTGCTTCAATTTGTTAAACGGCACCTTCCGGATGTGGTCCTCCTGCAGGAGACCCATCTGGTAGGGAATACCTGTCACGTGTTAAACAGAAGCGGGTACTCACTGGCGATTCATGCTGGATTTACATCAGGGTCAGGGGGGTGGGGATCCTGCTACGCCGTAACTTCCCACTTGTCATTGATCATACAGATACAGATCCTCTGGGTCGCTTTGCTGCACTCTTGGGGAAGTGGGAGGGACGCAGGCTCAACCTGGTGACGGCCTATATTCCCCCAGGTCTCCAGACTCAGTCGTTTTAGGTAGGCTTCTCCTTTCCCTTCCAGAGGGGCAACTCCTAGTGGGCGGAGACTTTAACGCAGTGGTGTTGGGGGACTTGGATAGACACCCTTCTCGGGACATAGTGGCGGGAAACAGGTGGCTTTCCAACCTCCTGGAGGAGTTTGGGTTAATTGACCTCTGGCACCTTCGACATCCGAACCTACAGCAATATACTTTCTTTTCAGGCCCGCACCACACTTTTTCACGGATTGACTTCATTTTAGCACCAATGCAGAAAGACACCACAATTCAATAGGTCAAGCACCTAGCGAGAGGTATCTCGGACCATTCCCCTTATGGGCACACCTTACAGTTGGGAATCAGAGGGTGGGATGTGTCGCGCCAATTAATGCCTGGTTTCTTCAGAATGAGGAGACCAAAAAGAAACTCATTCTCTCAATTGACCAGTATTTTCAGGAAAACGTTGGGACTGTAGAATCATCAGTAGTTCTTTAGGAAGCCTTTAGAACTATGCTAAGGGAATAAGCCCTTTCCGTCATTGCTGGACGTCGCAAGGAGCGGGAGGCGCAGATGGTAACCATGGAAATCGATCTTCTTGCTCTAGAGGAAACAGCGCCAAAGGACGGTAGTTCGGAAATCCTGCACCAGATGCAACTTAAAACAGCAGAATACAAGGCTTTGGCTACTGACACTGCTAAGACCCTTGCAAGAGATAGGGATGGCCAGCTATATGACCAAGGAGACAAAGCGGGCAAATTGATTGCCTGGCTGGACAAAAAGAAACAGGCACAGAGGGTGGTGGCAGAGCTTAGGGCTGAATCGGGGACCCTCCTTACTGAACCTCAGGAGGTTGTCAGGGAGTTCGCAGGGCACTTTAAAAAGGTGTATAGCAGGGGGTCGGATCGCTCAGAAAAGGATTCAACCACCCTTCTGACCAATATCAAAATGCCTTCCCTTTCAGATGACGAACGAGAACAGCTGGAGGCGTCGCTAACTACGGAGGAACTAACTAGGGCCATCCATGACCTCTGGCCTGGAAAGGCCCTTGGGCCCAATGGCCTTCCTATTGAGCTCTACAAGCTAAAGCCCGACTGCCTGAGCCAGCACTTAAAACACATGTTCGAGGAAAGTAGGGAGCGAGGGCTACTGCCGAGGGACCAATGCATAGCTACAATTGTGACCATTCCTACGGAAGGGAAACCGAAAGAATTTAGTAACTCTTACAGGCCAATATCACTAATAAACGCTGAGCCTAAGATCCTGGCGAAAGTACTTGCCAATAGACTCAAGGCGGTACTTAGCACGCTTGTTGGACTTTGCCCTTCTGGCACCCCTAAACTATTTGCTTTTAGTTGTGACCTGGTGTTAGTCATTTTTGGCTTCTGTGCACTGTAACACTGTGTCCCAGTGTAAAGTGCATGCGTGTGGTGAGATTGGCATGCCCTCCCATAGGAATGCATGGGGAATGTTTGTGTCCATGGTAGTTCCTGATGCGTGGGGAGTGCAGGGCTGAGTTTGGTATGTGCGGACTTGTGAGATTGAATGCTGCGCAATGATGTGTGTGGCGTTAATGTGTGTATTGTGGAAGTGCCACTTCTAGAAGTTGGCATGTCTGTGTAATAAATGTGAATTGACTGTCTGGCTTGTGATTGGCTGGAGCTGGCTGGTGAGCCTGGCTCCAGTAGTCAGGATGGGTCTGCCCCGGTGGAGAATAGGGAGATTTACATCTAGATGGGTGGGAGGGGTGCACATGGGACCTGAATAGGGCTAGACCTTCCCTACACAATGCTGGCTCCGCCCTGTGTGGTGCGTCTGATGTCCCTAGCCTGGCCAGTGAATGGGGAGAGGGGCTGATCACAACAGAGTGCTCCAAAACAAGCTGTGTCTGGTTTTCCCTTAACCCTGCAGCCTGAGACAAAGGATTTATGTGGATAAAAAGGGGCTGTAAACCCATGAAAATGTTCTCTTTTCCTGATCCTAACTTGAGGGGGGCCTGCTGCTGCTGCTGGGCACCAGGAGGACTACCACTGGGGACTGCCTCCCTGCATGGAAGGCCCTCTGAGCTGGCCCCTGAGCCCAGCCTTTGCCCCCCTCTGCCTTCCTAAGGACTGCTCCAGAACTTTTGCCCTCAAGCGCCTGGAAAGCGCTTTGTTTTTCCTCCAAGGGGAGCGCTTTTACTTCTAGTTGCAGCACGGAGCTGCAATCATTGGGAATAAGGATTCCCCTGCATTTGTGCTTCCATCACGGAAGCCCACGCCGTATTGTGCGTGAGGAAGAGCAGGTGCCCACCCTGCGTCTTTGTGTGCTGTTATACTTTAATATGGGTGTCCACCCCATTTTATTATTTATTCCTCGGGAGCCTACCTCGGATTACCGGCGTGAGCCCCCCCCCCCCCTGGGCCGTCGCGCTGCCTGTGACGACCTGGAAGTGCTTCAGCGCAGACAGGAAGTGGACGGGAGCCTACACCGCGCTCCTGTGCCGAGGAGAAGAGGCCGGAAGTCCCGCAGCCGCGGCGCGAGGAGAAGAGAGCGGCTGAAGGTGCAGGCGGGGCTCTGGTGTTGGAAGAGAGCCCTGCGCTGCCCGAAGAAGAAGCCAGATGCCAGCGCCTGCCGCAGGGCTCCCGAGAGTGTGGGAGAGTCCTGTGGTGACCAGCGGAGAAGCCTGCGGCCAGTTCCAGCTGGAAGGGGGGCACAAGGCACATTGCCGTGCCTTCCCCCGCCTCAACCCAGAGAAGTAATCCTGATGAGAGCCCCGCCACCGTGTACCGGCCACCTATGAAGAGGGCTCCCCTGAGCAGCCCCCTCCCAGGAGCAGATCAGTAAGGAGGGATCTCTGGGTTGTTCCGGCTGGTTCCTTGAGCGGCCCCACTTGATAGCAGGCCAATCCGACGTCAAGGGGCACTTTTTTACTTCAGAGCCCCGTCACTGCAACGTGGGGCAGTTTCTGATTCAGAGCCCGAGAGGCTCCAACGACGGGGGTATATTTGTTTCAGGGCCCAAGAGACTGCTGGGGGCATTGTGGTTTCGAGCCTGAAAGGCTCCAACGTAATTTGGGCAGCATCTTTGTTCAGAACCCCGAGGCTCCCACAAATGGCACATTTCTTAATGATTTAGAGCCTGAGAGGCTCCAGGGGGCATTGTGGTAATTAGAGCCCACGAGGCTCCAGCGGGCACAGTTGTTTTATTCCTAGAGCCTGCAAGGCTCTCACGTGTTCCTGGGCACTGTTGGTTTTTTGGAAGCCCAGAGGAAGCTCAGAAGGCATGCTGGTGCCCATACGCAATTCCACAGCTGCCTAGCACTTAGTGGGCAGCTGCTTCATTTAGGCCAGGAACCCTTGCGCAATCCTCCTTGGCTGCCTGCACAGCCAGCCCAGACATTCTGGACATTGGGCCTGTGAGCCCCTGAGAGGCTAGGTGTGCCTGGGGTCAGTTCTTTGATATTTTGGCGCAAATGTGATTACCTGCCTAATGTGATTTATGCATAATATGCCCAGCTTTTTTCCTATACCCCTAAATGTGTTTTTATGCTTAGGAGGTTGTTTTTACTAGTATAGTTATGCTAGTGATTTCATGGTTCCCTGCGTGATATATGCCTATGGTGTTTAGGATTGCGTAGAGTGTACTTACCTTTTACTAGTGGTTACTGGTTGTGTGCTACAGTTGCTATTTGGTGCGATATTTATTCTATGTTCCAAGTGCTATTTCTACAAAGTGCTATTTCTATTAAGTGCTAGTTCTACCAAGTGCTTATTCCTGACAGTGGTCCATGTGGCCCTGTCCTGTGTATATAATCACCTGTAAATTCTGCCCGTGCCAGTGGCTCAGTCTAAATTGTGTGTTATTATCTAATGTGTTTGGCATAATACAAAGGCTATTTTTATATATAACCTTGTGTGGAGTTTCCTTTGTAGTGGGCCTTGGGTGTTGTTGCTGGGTGCGCGCGCAAACGCTTTACACCTCACTCCGAAATAAGCCTGACTGCTCGTGCCAAGCTACCAAGGGGGTGAGCAGGGGTTATCTTGGCGGGTGACTTCCTTGCCCTGACTAGAGTGGTGGTTTCTGCCTGGCTTTGGCGCAAGCCTTAGCAACCAGAAAACCCCATTTCTAACAACGCTGGTCCACCCGGACCAGTCAGGATTTATGCCCCACTGCAATACGGTGCTTAACCTGCATTGCCTCCACGGTGTACTAGGACATTGCCACACGATTCAGGAGGATGTGGTGGTGGTCTCATTGGACTCTGCAATGGCTTTTGACATGCTTGAGTGGCCATATATGATGGCAGTTCTTCAAAAACTGGGTTTCGGTCTAAACTTTATTGGCTGTGTGCGCCTCCTTTACACCGAGCCTCTAGCCCAGGATGTAGTAAACAATAAAATCACAGAGGTTTTTACCCTCGAAAGAGGGACGTGACAGGGGTGTCCCATCTCACCCTTACTTTTTGCCCTCTCCCTTAAACCATCGGCTGCCTGGATACAGCAGGACCTCTCTCTATGGGGGTTTCGATGGGCTGACGGGTGGGAGGACAGGATTTGGCTCTATGCGGATGATATCCTTTTGACCCTCGCGAATCCTCGTAAGTCCCTTATCGTGGCCCTGGTCATTTTCACCAGCTTTGGGAAGAATTCATGGTACAGTATTATCTGGGGAAAGCCACTCCTCTACTTCCTTCATGGGACCCCCACAACAATCCCGCGCAACTGCCCAATCAAGGTGGCCACAGAAGGGTTTATGTATCTTGGAATCTTTATCTCCAAGGAGAAGGCCATCAGATACGAGAAGAATCTCATGCCGCCTTTACGGCGGTTAAATAGAGACACCATTACCTGGAAGAAACTCCCACTGTCCTTACTGGACTGGGCTGCGCTCTTCAAAATGATAGCACTGCCAAGGTTTTTCTACGCTCTCCAAAATTACCCGGACCTAGTTCCACAAAAATATTTTGCTGACATCAAGGCAACCCAAACGGACCTTTTGTGAACTGGAATGCCCCGAATATCCCTACAGAAACTCACATTGGGGTGGTATGATGGAGGCATAGCCCTTCTGAACATCCGGAAAAAATACTGGGCGGCGCATCTCTCTGCCATAAATCAAGGCACTTACTGTGATGGTAATGACCCTGGCTATGGGATGGAAACTTCAAGGCTGCACTCTACTCTAGGCCCAATAGATACCCTCTCACGGGACCAACAAAACATTCGGTCCAGCTCTGGCACATTGTTAACCGGAAACTGGGGTGGGTCGACAAACTTACACTGGCTATCCCGCTATGGGCTTCTGAAAAGTTGGGTACACTGAGTCGCACCAAAGGCTTTCACAATTGGGACTTGATAGGGATCTCTCGCATACAAGACTCATGGGGTCCCATCGGAGTGGTCACATTTGCTTCGCTTCAACACACTTATGAACTGGAGCACACGGAGCACTTTTGCTATTTGCAGGTTAGGCATTCCCTCCAGGTGAACATCCCACCAGGGACACAGCTCCCGAAATCCTCCCCCCTCGAGGACAGACTGTTGGATGGCCACCTCCCAGAAAGGGCTATTTCCCTCACATTCAAAAAAGCTCATCAACCACACCCCAGACCCCTTGTTGACACTTAGGGGAAAGTGGGAGGCAGACAGACTTGAAATTGATGATGAAGAATGGAGAGAGGCACTTGTATCCCCTACAGAAATAGCAATATCAGCTAACTTGAGATTGATTCCGTTGAAAATACTCCACTGAGTCTATATCACTGGCACCAAGCTGCAGTTAATGGGCCGAAGCAAAGATGGGCTCTGTAGGAGGAGATGTGGGGAGAGGGGAACTTTCTTTCACATACTATGGCAGTGCCCTGTGCTGCAAGTTTACTGGAGGTGGGTACACAACTGCAGGTCTGAGGGTAGAACTGCGTCCAGAGGTTAAGAGGTGCCTCCTGAACATTTGGGAGCCCACAGATCTTCCGACAAAAGGCAGAATATGGGTAACACTAGGATTGCCAATCGCTAAAAGAAACATAGCACGTCTGTGGGGAGCAGTAACACCTCCAAAGCTCAGCTCCTGGAAGAGGGATATGGACTGGTGCATGATCCAAGAAAAGACGGTCTATGTGGCCCAGGGTTGCCCCCGTAAGTGGGTAGGCGTGTGGTCTAATTGGAATGATTACCGTGGTAATTTATGTGACCCCCCCTTGTTACAACATTTGAAGACCTAATCACAATGTAAATGACTTATGCATTGATAACATCTAAGGACACTCTCATCCAGCCAAAATCTACTTGTTTTTTTTTTTTTACAATTTTTTTTTGCATCACGGGGAACAGCAAACTAATTATACAGCAAAACATATACAGAAAATACTAAAGCTAATCTTCAGCAGAGTAATAAGAAGGTAAACTAGTAATTAAAGAAACAATTTTATGACATAATTAATCCCCACATTCTGTCCACTTTCCGTTTAGTCTGTAGACCCCTTTGTTTGCCAGAGAATGTTCCATGTTGTGTATTTCCTTAACAAGACTCCACCACTCCATAACCATTGGTGAATTTTGTTGAACCCAGACTCTAGCAATAGTCAGCCTAGCACAGGTAATTAAAATATTCAGTAAATCACATAACACATTATTTTCCCCTGACACTCCCACAAATACATCTTTTAATGAAAGTATAACAGGACTACCAAGTTTGGTAGAAATAACTTTGGTTACTCCATTCCAAAATTCAGCAAGGTTCGGACAGGAGAAAAACATATGAGTGATATCAGCCCCCCTTAAATCGCATTTTGGGCATTTTGTACGATCGCTGAAGTTATTATTTACTGCCCATTTAAGAATACGATCCGGTGTATAGTACAATTGACATATAGTTTTAAATAGCTGCAACTTAAGATTTGAAGATTGAACAGCAAGATTAAGGCTATTTAAAGAGGAGGTAATAAGATCTGGTGTTATTTCAATTGCCAGCTTGCTAGTCCATTTTTTCACCAGTTTAGGAATATCATTAGTGTTGTATCCAGAAAATATTTTATACCCTATACTAATCGGTGCTCTATCTGCTTCTCTGTAAATACAATTCCAAACTTCAGATTCTGTCAGAGAGGTAAATTCTATCTTCCTCAGAAAATAATCCCTAATCTGATAGTATGTAAACCTAGCCCCTTCTGACAGTTTATAACAGGCCTTCAGTCTTTCAAATGATAAAAATCCCCTATGATCATATAAATCTCCGAGCAGATTAATGCCACATTTTGATAATACGCCACCTGCTGCATTCTGAAAAATTTCAGGAAAACCTGGGTTAAACCATAGAGGGGTTTTATCTTGAAATAGAGATAATTTACTCTTGGTAAGAATGGAGCTCCAAATATAAACGGTATCCCGCACCGTCTTGAACTTTACGCGTTAAAAATAATTGGGGTCATTTAATCTGTAAAAAAACATAATTGCGTCTGCTCCTAGCAAAAATTGGTGGAAATATAAACATTTATCAGGGCTCAACAAACTAGGAAAGAGATTGAAAAAGAGGACCAGTAATAATATCTAATATCTGGAAGGCCCAATCCACCTTGATCAAAAGGAAGTTTAAGAAGTGAAATAGCTCGCCGTGCTTTCTTATAGCCCCAGATGAAGCTACTAATAATACCTTCTAATCTGTGAAAGTAGGAATTATTTACCCTTAGGGGGATAGAGCGAAAGAGATATAGATATCTAGGTAGTATTTTCATTTTAACCAAATTTATTCGGCCAATAATGCTAAGTGGAAGCTTGTGCCATTTCTTAAATAATATAGCATGTTCCTTTAATAGCGGTTCATAATTTAATGCCACAACTACATCAATATTTGACGAAATTTTTACCCCCAAAAAAGTTGCTACATCACATATCCCTATCACCGAGGTTGGTAATTGATGATTCAGGATAATTTGGGTTTTACTGGTGTTAAGTCGGTAGCCTGACACTAAACCATATTTCCCTGCTTCTACTAGAATGCCCATCATAGTTTCAGACACATTCGTAGAGAAAACGGCAACGTCATCCACGTAAACAGTTATATCAAGAGAGTTTAGGCCATTTACAAAAGGGTTAATAAGACCTTGGCTCTGAAGTGCAATTAGAAAAGGTTCCATCCCTAGAGCAAATAGTAAGGGGGATAAAGGACACCCCTGTCGCGTCCCTCGCCTAATCATGAAAGTAGAATAGCATTTTCTCATATAGCAGACCTTTCCCAGCGGCATATCATATAATGATTGAATCCATTTCAAGAATTGTCTTTTTATACCAAACTCCTGCAGCACTGCCCATATGAAGTCCCACCCCACTCGGTCAAATGCTTTTTCTGCATCTAATAAAATCATACCGAGCGGGATGAGCTTTGTTCTTGCCAGGTCGAATGCAGAAATGGCCATATTGATGTGTGCCGTGGTGTCTCTTTTTGGTATAAACCCATGTTGTTGAGGTGATACCATATAAGACATTAATGGTGCCAGCCGGTTTGTCAATATTTTTGCAACATTTTTTGCATCGCTATTAATAAGCGAGATTGGTCGATAAGAGCCTCTCTCCTGCGGTGGTTTACCCTTTTTAAAAAAAAAAAGATGATTTGAGTGAGGTTCCACGACTTTGGAGCTTGCTCTCCATTACCGATTGCTTGAATAACTTTAACCCCTTCGCTGCTAGGCCTTTTCCCCCTCCTGTGCTAAGGCTTTTTTTGGAGTTTTTTGGTAGTGCGCGCTTAGGCCCTTGTAACTTTTTGACCACATAAGGTATCCACGCCAAATTTGCGTCCTTTTCTTCCAACATCATGTGGATTCTAAAGGCGCCCACGGTTTGTGGATTCCCTTGGAGGGGTCCCTGAAATTAACCAAAATATAGTGATTTTTTTTGTTTTTTTCAGAACAATTGGAAAAACGGGCTGCAAATGAAAGCCTCTGGGTTTTTCCCTGAAAAAGTTATCAAAAAAGGGTTTGTGGGGATGAAATCTCCATTTTCTCAGCTTTTAGGGAATGACAGTCTTTTGTCAGAGAACCAACATTTTTCACACAGTTTTGGCATTTTTCTGGGACATAGCCTATTTTTGCTATTTTTAGAGCTTTCCACCTCCTTCCAGTTAATGGTAGAAATGAGTTTAAAAGCAATAATGGATTCTAGAAAGCTGTATATTTTCGAAAAGTAGACAAAATTCTGAATTCAGAAAGGGGTCATTTGTCTAAATCCATGAAGGTTTCTTTACAGAAACAGTTAAATATTGGAATAATTGAAAATTTGTTGAAAAAAACAGCCTTTTGTCTCGACGTTTTCACCTATAACTTTTTCTAATTTTGACAGCTCTTAGAAAGAAATATACCGTTACATCCGTTAGACCTTCCTGGTTGTGGGGATATATAGGAACCTGTAGTTTCACCTAGAACACGACGAACCCAGATCCAAAAACTGAGCAGCAACTTGCAATGGTATTTTTTTATTTACTGGGTATAGAGCAATTTGTCTTGGAAAATGTATACATGGAAAAATCTGTATGAAAGACACCTATGTATTTCTGAATTGGGTACAAATTATAGAGTTCAGAAACAGTATATAATTGCTAATTTTCAAAATTGGGAATACTCATACTAGCATGAAAATTATTGGTCATTTTTCAAAAATATTTTTTTTTTACACAATGTCTTTCATTGAAAGGGAGAAATGCATGAAAGCTCAATTGGTAATAACAGTTGATTTACAAATCTGAATTACCCCAAGTCTCCCGATAAAAACGGTACCTCACTTGTGTGGGTCGGCCTTGTGCCTGTGACAGGAAACGGCGCAAAATGCAACGTGGTCACACCTAAATTTTGCAGTTACAAATTGACCCTTTTTTGGCAAAGTGCCTTCCTGTAGTTTTTGCACCCTAGCTCTGCCGGCACCTAGGTAAAACTAGAAAACCTATACATTTTTGAAAAGTAGACACCTAGCGGAATTCAGGATCGGGTGACTCGACTGCCTACCACCAGGTTTTGTTACCCAGAAACTCTTGCAAAGCTAAGAATTTGACAAAAAAAAACACATTTTCCTCACTTTTCTGTGGTGGAAAGTTCTGGAATCTGCGTGGATCAACAAATTTCCACCCACGCAGCGTTCCCCCAGGTCTCCCTAAAAAAATGGTACCTCACTTGCGTGGGTAGGCATAGTGGCTGCGACATGAAACTGCGCAAAACGCAACATGGTCGCACCTCAATTTCCCAGTGAAATCTTGCACTTTTTGGACAAAAAGACTACCTTTTGTTTTTGCGCCCTAGCTCTGCTAGCACCTAGGGAAACCTAGCAAACCTATACATTTTTGAAAAGTAGACACCCAGGGGAATTCTGGATGGGGTGACTCGACTGCCTACCACCAGGTTTTGTTACCCAGAATCCCTTGCAAAGCTAAAAATTTGACAAAAAAAACACATTTTCCTCACATTTCTGTGGTGGAAAGTTCTGGAATCTGCGTGGATCAACAAATTTCCACCCACCCAGCGTTCCCCCAGGTCTCCTGAAAAAAATGGTACCTCACTTGCGTGGGTTGGCATAGTGACTGCGACATGAAACAGTGCAAAACACAACATGGTCGCACCTCAATTTCCCAGTGAAATCTTGCAATTTTTGGACAAAAAGACTACCTTTTGTTTTTGCGCCCTAGCTCTGCCAGCACCTCGGGAAACCTAGCAAACCTATACATTTTTGAAAACTAGACACCCAGGGAAATTCAGAATGGGGTGACTCGACTGCCTACTACCAGGTTTTGTTACCCAGAATCCCTGGCAAAGTTAAGAATTTGACAAAAAAAACACATTTTCCTCACATGTCTGTGGTAGAAAGTTCTGGAATCTGCGTGGATCAACAAATTTCCACCCACCCAGCGTTTCCCCAGGTCTCCCAAAAAAAAAGGTACCTCACTTGCGTGGGTAGGCATAGTGGCTGCGACATGAAACAGCACAAAACGCAACATGGTCGCACCTCAATTTCCCAGTGAAATCTTGCACCTTTTGGACAAAAAGACTACCTTTTGTTTTTGCGCCCTAGCTCTGCCAGCACCAAGGGAAACCTAGCAAACCTATACATTTTTGAAAACAAGACACCCAGGGAAATTCAGGATGGGGTGACTCGTCTGCCTACCCCCAGGTTTTGTTACCCAGAATACCTTGCAAAGCTAAGATTTTGACAAAAAAAACACATTTTCCTCACATTTCTGTGGTGGAAAGTTCTGGAATCTGCGTGGATCAACAAATTTCTACCCACCCAGTGTTCCCCCAGGTCTTCCGAAAAAAATGGTACCTCACTTGCGTTGTTAGGCATAGTGGCTGCAACATGAAACAGCGCAAAACGCAACATGGTCGCACCTCAATTTCCCAGTGAAATCTTGCACTTTTTTGACAAAAAGACTACCTTTTGTTTTTGCGCCCTAGCTCTGCCAGCACCTAGGGAAACCTAGCAAACTTATACATTTTTAAAAACTAGACACCCAGGGGAATTCAGGATGGGGTGACTCGTCTGCCTACCCCCAGGTTTTGTTACCCAGAATACCTTGCAAAGCTAAGATTTTGACAAAAAAACACATTTTCCTCACATTTCTGTGGTGGAAAGTTATGGAATCTGCGTGGATCAACAAATTTCCACCCACCCAGCGTTCCCCCTGGTCTCCCGAAAAAAAGTGGTACCTCACTTGCGTGGGTAGGCATAGTGGCTGCGACATGAAACAGCGCAAAACGCAAGATGGTCGCACCTCAATTTCCCAGTGAAATCTTGCACTTTTTGGACAAAAAGACTACCTTTTGTTTTTGCACCCTAGCTCTGCCAGAACCTAGGGAAACCTAGCAAACCTATACATTTCTGAAAACTAGACACCCAGGGGAATTCAGGATGGGGTGACTCGTCTGCCTACCCCCAGGTTTTGTTACCCAGAATCCCTTGCAAACCTAAAAATTTGACAAAAAAAAACAAATTTTCCTCATATTTCTGTGGTGGAAAGTTCTGGAATCTGCGTGGATCAACAAATTTCCACCCACCCAGCGTTCTCCCTGGTCTCCCGATAAAAATGGTACCTCACTTGCGTGGGTAGGCATAGTGGCTGCAACAGGAAACTGTACAAATCGTACGGTGGTGAATTTACAATACCCAATTGCAAAACGACCTTGATTTTTGGGGGGGGCACCTGAGTTTTTGGCCCGGGGCTCGGTGGTATTCTTTCGAAAGTACCAAACCCAAACAGTTCTGAAAAGTAGACACCCCGGGGCTTCCAAGGAGGTATGTCTTGCTTGGATCCTCCAACATTCCTTTACCCAGAATCCCTTGCAAACATCAATTTTGTGCTGAAAAAATCAGTTTTTCACACTTTTTTGTGTGGGAAAGCGTGGCGTCACTGGGCTCACACAAATTTCCTCCGACCCAGCGTTCCCCCAGTTCTCCCGATAAAAAAGGTACCTCACTTGCGTGGGTAGGCATAGTGGCTGCAACAGGAAACGGTTCAAATCGTACGGTGGTGAATTTACAATACCCAATTGCAAAACAACCTTGATTTTTAGGGGGGGGCACCTGAGTTTTTGGCCCGGGGCTAGGTGGTATTCTTTGGAAATTACCAAACCCAAACAGTTCTGAAAAGTAGACACCCGGGGGAGTCACAGAAATGTGAGGAAAATGTGGTTTTTTTTTGTCAAAATCTTAGATTTGCAAGGTGTTCTGGGTAGCAAACACTGGGGGTACGCAGACGAGTCACCCCATCCTGAATTCCCCTGGGTGTCTAGTTTTCAAAAATGTATAGGTTTGCTAGGTTTCCCTAGGTGCTGGCAGAGCTAGGGTGCAAAAACAAAAGGTAGTCTTTTTGTCCAAAAAGTGCAAGATTTCACTGGGAAATTGAGGTGCGACCATGTTGCGTTTTGCGCTGTTTCATGTCGCAGCCACTATGCCTAACAACGCAAGTGAGGTACCATTTTTATCGGGAGACCTGGGGGAACGCTGGGTGGGAGGAGATTTGTGTGAGCCCAGTGACGCCACGCTTTCCCACACACAAAAAGTGTGAAAAAACTGATTTTTTCAGCAAAAATTGATGTTTGCAAGGGATTCTGGGTAAAGGAACGTTGGAGGATCCATGCAAGCCATACCTCCTTGGAAGCCCCCGGGTGTCTACTTTTCAGAAATGTGTGGGTTTGGTAGATTTCCCCAGATGGCCGTCTCGCACTGGGCCAAAATCCCAGGTAACCCCTCTTGCAAAAGCTGGTGGTATTGAATGTCAACTTGTTTGCGTGGGATCTCCGTGCCGGCAAAAGTGTCCTACCACCCAGCATTCCGCTTGTTCTCCCGAGTAAAAGAATACCTCACTTGTGTGGGTGCCCCAAAGCAGAACAGGCCAAAAATGAATTTTGAAAAAAGTAGTATGTAAATTTTACAAGTTAAGCCCCCCTGCCTTAGTCACAGGCCTTTGGCCCACCCACCGCCAGCCGCGGACCAATCACATTACAACACTCACACCAGCAGACAGCGCCATTCAAGGGCCCATCACTTGCGTATCTGCCACAGCAACTACACAAAGTTATGGACTGCATAGAGTGTCACTCAACTAGCAGTGTGTGTAGTGACCAACAGAAAGTTAGTACTCGCACACCGCCAGCCGAGCGCAAGTCCACCCACACCACCATCCAAGTACCAGACCATGCACACCGCCAGCCAAACACCACTAAGCACACACCGACAGCCAAGTACCACTCCACACACACCGCCAGCCAAGCACCACTCCGTGCACAGACAGCAAAGTACCACTCCACGCACACCACCAGCCAAGCGCCACTCCACACACACCGCCAGCCAAGCACCACTTCACGCACACTGCAAGCCAAGCGCCACTCCACGCACACCGCCAGCCAAGCACCACTCCACACACACCGCCAGCCAAGCACCACTCCAAGCACACCGCCAGCCAAGCACCACTCCCTGCATAGATAGCCAAGTACCCCTCCACGCACACCGCCAGCCAAACACCACTCAGCGCACACACCGACAGCCAAGTACCACTCCACACACACCGCCAGCCAAGCACCACTCCGTGCACAGACAGCAAAGTACCACTCCACGCACACCATCCAGCCAAGCGCCACTCCACACACAACGCCAGCCAAGCACCACTCCGTGCACAGACAGCCAAGTACCACTCAACGCACACCGCCATCCAAGCGCCACTCCATGCACACTACCAGCCAAGCACCACTCCACGCACACTGCAAGCCAAGCGCCACTCCACGCACACCGCCAGCCAAGCACCACTCCACACACACTTCCAGCCAAGCGCCACTCCACACACACCACCAGCCAAGCGCCACTCCACACACACCACCAGCCAAGCCCCACTCCACACACACCACCAGCCAAGTGCCACTCCACACACACCGCCAGCCAAGCACCACTCCGTGCATAGATAGCCAAGTACCCCTCCACGCACACCGCCAGCCAAACACCACTCCACACACACCGCCAGCCAAGCACCACTCTGTGCACAGACAGCAAAGTACCACTCCATGCACACCATCCAGCCAAGCGCCACTCCACACACACCGCCAGCCAAGCACCACTCCGTGCACAGACAGCCAAGTACCACTCAACGCACACCACCAGCCAAGCGCCACTCCACACACACCACCAGCCAAGCACGACTCCACGCACACTGCAAGCCAAGCGCCCCTCCACACACACCACCAGCCAAGCGCCACTCCACACACACCACCAGCCAAGTGCCACTCCACACACACCGCCAGCCAAGCACCACTCCGTGCGTAGATAGCCAAGTACCCCTCAACGCACACCACCAGCCAAGCGCCACTCCACACACACCGCCAGCCAAGAACCACTTCACGCACACTTCAAGCCAAGCGCCACTCCACGCACACCGCCAGCCAAGCACCACTCCACGCACACCGCCAGCCAAGCACCACTCCAAGCACACCGCCAGCCAAGCACCACTCCCTGCATAGATAGCCAAGTACCTCTCCACGCACACCGCCAGCCAAACACCACTCAGCGCACACACCGACAGCCAAGTACCACTCCACACACACCGCCAGCCAAGCACCACTCCGTGCACAGACAGCAAAGTACCACTCCACGCACACCATCCAGCCAAGCGCCAATCCACACACACCGCCAGCCAAGCACCACTCCGTGCACAGACAGCCAAGTACCACTCAACGCACACTGCAAGCCAAGCGCCACTCCACGCACACCGCCAGCCAAGCACCACTCCACACACACCACCAGCCAAGCGCCACTCCACACACACCACCAGCCAAGCGCCACTCCACACACACCACCAGCCAAGCCCCACTCCACACACACCACCAGCCAAGTGCCACTCCACACACACCGCCAGCCAAGCACCACTCTGTGCATAGATAGCCAAGTACCCCTCCACGCACACCGACAGCCAAGTACCACTCCAAGCACACCATCCAGCCAAGCGCCACTCCACACACACCGCCAGCCAAGCACCCCTCCGTGCACAGACAGCCAAGTACCACTCAACGCACACCGCCATCCAAGCGCCACTCCACGCACACCGCCAGCCAAGCACCACTCCACGCACACTGCAAGCTAAGCGCCACTCCACGCACACCGCCAGCCAAGCACCACTCCACACACACCACCAGCCAAGCGCCACTCCACACACACCACCAGCCAAGTGCCACGCCACACACACCGCGAGCCAAGCACCACTCCGTGCATAGATAGCCAAGTACCCCTCAACGCACACCACCAGCCAAGCGCCACTCCACACACACCACCAGCCAAGCACCACTTCACGCACACTGCAAGCCAAGCGTCACTCCACGCACACCGCCAGCCAAGCACCACTCCACCACACCGCCAGCCAAGCACCACTCCAAGCACACCGCCAGCCAAGCACCACTCCCTGCATAGATAGCCAAGTACCTCTCCACGCACACCGCCAGCCAAACACCACTCAGCGCACACACCGACAGCCAAGTACCACTCCACACACACCGCCAGCCAAGCACCACTCCGTGCACAGACAGCAAAGTACCACTCCACGCACACCATCCAGCCAAGCGCCACTCCACACACACCGCCAGCCAAGCCCCACTCCGTGCACAGACAGCCAAGTACCACTCAACGCACACCGCCATCCAAGCGCCACTCCACGCACACAGCCAGCCAAGCATCACTCCACGCACACTGCAAGCCAAGCGCCACTCCACGCACACCGCCAGCCAAGCACCACTCCACACACACCACCAGCCAAGTGCCACTCCACACACACCACCAGCAAAGCGCCACTCCATACACACCACCAGCCAAGCCCCACTCCACACACACCACCAGCCAAGTGCCACTCCACACACACCGCCAGCCAAGCACCACTCCGTGCATAGATAGCCAAGTACCCCTCCACGCACACCGACAGCCAAGTACCACTCCACACACACCGCCAGCCAAGCACCACTCCGTGCACAGACAGCAAAGTACCACTCCACACACACCATCCAGCCAAGCGCCACTCCACACACACCGCCAGCCAAGCACCACTCCGTGCAGACAGCCAAGTACCACTCAACGCACACCACCAGCCAAGCGCCACTCCACACACACCACCAGCCAAGCACCACTCCACGCACACTGCAAGCCAAGCGCCCCTCCACACACACCACCAGCCAAGCGCCACTCCACACACACCACCAGCCAAGTGCCACTCCACACACACCGCCAGCCAAGCACCACTCCGTGCATAGATAGCCAAGTACCCCTCCACACACACCGCCAGCAAAACACCACTCCACACACACCGCCAGCCAAGCACCACTCTGTGCACAGACAGCAAAGTACCACTCCACGCACACCATCCAGCCAAGCGCCACTCCACACACACCGCCAGCCAAGCACCACTCCGTGCACAGACAGCCAAGTACCACTCAACGCACACCACCAGCCAAGCGCCACTCCACACACACCACCAGCCAAGCACCACTCCACGCACACTGCAAGCCAAGTGCCCCTCCACACACACCACCAGCCAAGCGCCACTCCACACACACCACCAGCCAAGTGCCACTCCACACACACCGCCAGCCAAGCACCACTCCGTGCGTAGATAGCCAAGTACCCCTCAACGCACACCACCAGCCAAGCGCCACTCCACACACACCGCCAGCCAAGAACCACTACACGCACACTTCAAGCCAAGCGCCACTCCACGCACACCGCTAGCCAAGCACCACTCCACGCACACCGCCAGCCAAGCACCACTCCAAGCACACCGCCAGCCAAGCACCTCTCCCTGCATAGATAGCCAAGTACCTCTCCACGCACACCGCCAGCCAAACACCACTCAGCGCACACACCGACAGCCAAGTACCACTCCACACACACCGCCAGCCAAGCACCACTCCGTGCACAGACAGCAAAGTACCACTCCACGCACACCATCCAGCCAAGCACCACTCCACACACACCGCCAGCCAAGCACCACTCCGTGCACAGACAGCCAAGTACCACTCAACGCACACCGCCATCCAAGCGCCACTCCACGCACACAGCCAGCCAAGCACCACTCCACGCACACTGCAAGCCAAGCGCCACTCCACGCACACCGCCAGCCAATTACCACTCCTCACACACCACCAGCCAAGCGCCACTCCACACACACCACCAGCCAAGCGCCACTCCACACACACCAGCAGCCAAGCCCCACTCCACACACACCACCAGCCAAGTGCCACTCCACACACACCGCCAGCCAAGCACCACTCCGTGCATAGATAGCCAAGTACCCCTCCACGCACACCGACAGCCAAGTACCACTCCACGCACACCATCCAGCCAAGCGCCACTCCACACACACCGCCAGCCAAGCACCACTCTGTGCACAGACAGCCAAGTACCACTCAACGCACACCGCCATCCAAGCGCCACTCCACGCACACCGCCAGCCAAGCACCACTCCACGCACAATGCAAGCTAAGCGCCACTCCACGCACACCGCCAGCCAAGCACCACTCCACACACACCACCAGCCAAGCGCCACTCCACACACACCACCAGCCAAGTGCCTCTCCACACACACCACCAGCCAAGCCCCACTCCACACACACCAACAGCCAAGTGCCACTCCACACACACCGCCAGCCAAGCACCACTCCGTGCATAGATAGCCAAGTACCACTCCACGCACACCGCCAGCCAAACACCACTCCACACACACCGCCAGCCAAGCACCACTCCGTGCACAGACAGCAAAGTACCACTCCACGCACACCATCCAGCCAAGCGCCACTCCACACACACCGCCAGCCAAGCACCACTCCGTGCACAGACAGCCAAGTACCACTCAACGCACACCACCAGCCAAGCGCCACTCCACACACACCACCAGCCAAGCACCACTCCACGCACACTGCAAGCCAAGCGCCCCTCCACACACACCACCAGCCAAGCGCCACTCCACACACACCACCAGCCAAGTGCCACGCCACACACACCGCGAGCCAAGCACCACTCTGTGCGTTGATAGCCAAGTACCCCTCAACGCACACCACCAGCCAAGCGCCACTCCACACACACCACCAGCCAAGCACCACTTCACGCACACTGCAAGCCAAGCATCACTCCACGCACACCGCCAGCCAAGCACCACTCCACGCACACCGCCAGCCAAGCACCACTCCAAGTACACCGCCAGCCAAGCACCACTCCCTGCATAGATAGCCAAGTACCTCTCCACGCACACCGCCAGCCAAACACCACTCAGCACACACACCGACAGCCAAGTACCACTCCACACACACCGCCAGCCAAGCACCACTCCGTGCACAGACAGCAAAGTACCACTCCACGCACACCATCCAGCCAAGCGCCACTCCACACACACCGCCAGCCAAGCCCCACTCCGTGCACAGACAGCCAAGTACCACTCAACGCACACCGCCATCCAAGCGCCACTCCACGCACACAGCCAGCCAAGCACCACTCCACGCACACCGCCAGCCAAGCACCACTCCACACACACCACCAGCCAAGCGCCACTCCACACACACCACCAGCCAAGCGCCACTCCACACACACCACCAGCCAAGCCCCACTCCACACACACCACCAGCCAAGTGCCACTCCACACACACCGCCAGCCAAGCACCACTCCGTGCATAGATAGCCAAGTACCCCTCCACGCACACCGACAGCCAAGTACCACTCCACACACACCGCCAGCCAAGCACCACTCCGTGCACAGACAGCAAAGTACCACTCCACACACACCATCCAGCCAAGCGCCACTCCACACACACCGCCAGCCAAGCACCACTCCGTGCAGACAGCCAAGTACCACTCAACGCACACCACCAGCCAAGCGCCACTCCACACACACCACCAGCCAAGCACCACTCCACGCACACTGCAAGCCAAGCGCCCCTCCACACACACCACCAGCCAAGCGCCACTCCACACACACCACCAGCCAAGTGCCACTCCATACACACACCCAGCCAAGCACCACTCCGTGCGTAGATAGCCAAGTACCCCTCCACGCACACCGCCAGCCAAACACCACTCAGCGCACACCGACAGCCAAGTACCACTCCACACACACCGCCAGCCAAGCACCACTCCATGCACAGACAGCAAAGTACCACTCCACGCACACCATCCAGCCAAGCCCCACTCCACACACACCGCCAGCCAAGCACCACTCCGTGCACAGACAGCAAAGTACCACTCAACGCACACCACCAGCCAAGCGCCACTCCACACACACCGCCAGCCAAGCACCACTCCACGCACACTGCAAGCCAAGCGCCACTCCACGCACACCGCCAGCCAAGCACCACTCCACGCACACCGCCAGCCAAGCACCACTCCACGCACACCGCCAGCCAAGCACCACTCCACGCACACCGCCAGCCAAGCACCACTCCACGCACACTGCCAGCCAAGCACCACTCCGTGCACAGACAGCCAAGTACCACTCCACGCACACCATCCAGCCATGCGCCACTCAACACACACCACCAGCCAAACACCACTCCACACACAACACCAGCCAAACACCACTCAGCGCACACTGACAGCCAAGTACCACTCCTCGCATACCACCAGCCAAGCACCACTCCGTGCACAGACAGCCAAGTACCACTCCACACACACCACCAGCCAAGCGCCACTCCACACACACCGCCAACCAAGCACCACTCCGTGCATAGATAGCCAAGTACCCCTCCGCGCACACCGCCAGCCAAACACCACTCAGCGCACACCGACAGCCAAGTACCACTCAACACACACCGCCAGCCAAGCACCACTCCACGCACACCGCAAGCCAAGCGCCACTCACCGCCAGCCAAGCACCGCTCCACGCACACCATTCAGTCAAGTACCACTCCCCACACACCACCAGCCAAACACCACTCCGTGCACAGACAACCAAGTACCACTCCATGCACACCACCAGCCAAGCGCCACTCCACACACACCGCCAGCAAAGCAGCACTCCGTGCAGACAGCAAAGTAGCACTCCACGCACACCACCAGCCAAGCGCCACTCCACACACACCGCCAGCCAAGCACCACTCTGTGCACAGACAGCAAAGTAGCACTTCACGCACACCACCAGCCAAGCGCCACTCCACACACACCGCCAGCCAAGCACCACTCCACGCACACTGCAAGCCAAGCGCCACTCCACGCACACCACCAGCCAAGCACCACTCCGTGCATAGATAGCCAAGTACCCCTCCAGGCACACCGCCAGCCAAACACCACTCAGCGCACACCGACAGCCAAGTACCACTCCACACACACCGCCAGCCAAGCACCACTCCACGCACACCGCAAGCCAAGCGCCACTCACCACCAGCCAAGCGCCACTGCACACACACCGCCAGCCAAGCATCACTCCGTGCACAGACAGCAAAGTAGCATTTCACGCACACCAGCCAAGCGCCACTCCACACACACCGCCAGCCAAGCACCACTCCGTGCATAGATAGCCAAGTACCCCTCCATGCACACCACCAGCCAAACACCACTCAGCGCACACCGACAGCCAAGTACCACTCCACACACACCGCAAGCCAAGCACCACTCCACGCACACCGCAAGCCAAGCGCCACTCACCACCAGCCAAGCGCCACTCCACACACACCGCCAGCCAAGCAGCACTCCGTGCACAGACAGCAAAGTAGCACTCCACGCACACCACCAGCCAAGCACCACTCCACATACACTGCCAGCCAAGCGCCACTCCACACACACCGCCAGCCAAGCACCACTCCGTGCACAGACAGCAAAGTAGTACTCCACGCACACCACCAGCCAAGCGCCACTCCACATCACCACCAGCCAAGCACCACTCCGTGCACAGACAGCCAAGTACCACTCCACACACACCACCAGCCAAGCGCCACTCCACACACACCGCCAGCCAAGCACCACTCCGTGCATAGATAGCCAAGTACCCCTCCACGCACACCGCCAGCCAAACACCACTCAGCGCACACCGACAGCCAAGTACCACTCCACACACTGCCAGCCAAGCACCACTCCACGCACACCGCAAGCCAAGCGCCACTCACCGCCAGCCAAGCACCGCTTCACGCACACCATCCAGCCAAGTACCACTCCACACACACCGCCTGCCAAACACCACTCCACACACACCACCAGCTAAACACCACTCCGTGCACAGACAACCAAGTACCACTACACGCACACCATCCAGCCAAGCACCACTCCACACACACCGCCAGCAAAGCAGCACTCTGTGCACAGACAGCCAAGTACCACTCAACGCACACCGCCATCCAAGCGCCACCCCACGCACACCGCCAGCCAAGCACCACTCCACGCACAATGCAAGCTAATCGCCACTCCACGCACACCGCCAGCCAAGCACCACTCCACACACACCACCAGCCAAGCGCCACTCCACACACACCACCAGCCAAGTGCCTCTCCACACACACCACCAGCCAAGCCCCACTCCACACACACCAACAGCCAAGTGCCACTCCACACACACCGCCAGCCAAGCACCACTCCGTGCATAGATAGCCAAGTACCCCTCCACGCACACCGCCAGCCAAACACCACTCCACACACACCGCCAGCCAAGCACCACTCCGTGCACAGACAGCAAAGTACCACTCCACGCACACCATCCAGCCAAGCGCCACTCCACACACACCGCCAGCCAAGCACCACTCCGTGCACAGACAGCCAAGTACCACTCAACGCACACCACCAGCCAAGCGCCACTCCACACACACCACCAGCCAAGCACCACTCCACGCACACTGCAAGCCAAGCGCCCCTCCACACACACCACCAGCCAAGCGCCACTCCACACACACCACCAGCCAAGTGCCACGCCACACACACCGCGAGCCAAGCATCACTCCGTGCGTTGATAGCCAAGTACCCCTCAACGCACACCACCAGCCAAGCGCCACTCCACACACACCACCAGCCAAGCACCACTTCACGCACACTGCAAGCCAAGCATCACTCCACGCACACCGCCAGCCAAGCACCACTCCACGCACACCGCCAGCCAAGCACCACTCCAAGTACACCGCCAGCCAAGCACCACTCCCTGCATAGATAGCCAAGTACCTCTCCACGCACACCGCCAGCCAAACACCACTCAGCGCACACACCGACAGCCAAGTACCACTCCACACACACCGCCAGCCAAGCACCACTCCGTGCACAGACAGCAAAGTACCACTCCACGCACACCATCCAGCCAAGCGCCACTCCATACACACCGCCAGCCAAGCCCCACTCCGTGCACAGACAGCCAAGTACCACTCAACGCACACCGCCATCCAAGCGCCACTCCACGCACACAGCCAGCCAAGCACCACTCCACGCACACTGCAAGCCAAGCGCCACTCCACGCACACCGCCAGCCAAGCACCACTCCACACACACCACCAGCCAAGCGCCACTCCACACACACCACCAGCCAAGCGCCACTCCACACACACCACCAGCCAAGCCCCACTCCACACACACCACCAGCCAAGTGCCACTCCACACACACCGCCAGCCAAGCACCACTCCGTGCATAGATAGCCAAGTACCCCTCCACGCACACCGACAGCCAAGTACCACTCCACACACACCGCCAGCCAAGCACCACTCCGTGCACAGACAGCAAAGTACCACTCCACACACACCATCCAGCCAAGCGCCACTCCACACACACCGCCAGCCAAGCACCACTCCGTGCAGACAGCCAAGTACCACTCAACGCACACCACCAGCCAAGCGCCACTCCACACACACCACCAGCCAAGCACCACTCCACGCACACTGCAAGCCAAGCGCCCCTCCACACACACCACCAGCCAAGCGCCACTCCACACACACCACCAGCCAAGTGCCACTCCATACACACCGCCAGCCAAGCACCACTCCGTGCGTAGATAGCCAAGTACCCCTCCACGCACACCGCCAGCCAAACACCACTCAGCGCACACCGACAGCCAAGTACCACTCCACACACACCGCCAGCCAAGCACCACTCCATGCACAGACAGCAAAGTACCACTCCACGCACACCATCCAGCCAAGCCCCACTCCACACACACCGCCAGCCAAGCACCACTCCGTGCACAGACAGCAAAGTACCACTCAACGCACACCACCAGCCAAGCGCCACTCCACACACACCGCCAGCCAAGCACCACTCCACGCACACTGCAAGCCAAGCGCCACTCCACGCACACCGCCAGCCAAGCACCACTCCACGCACACCGCCAGCCAAGCACCACTCCACGCACACCGCCAGCCAAGCACCACTCCACGCACACCGCCAGCCAAGCACCACTCCACGCACACTGCCAGCCAAGCACCACTCCGTGCACAGACAGCCAAGTACCACTCCACGCACACCATCCAGCCATGCGCCACTCAACACACACCACCAGCCAAACACCACTCCACACACAACACCAGCCAAACACCACTCAGCGCACACTGACAGCCAAGTACCACTCCTCGCATACCACCAGCCAAGCACCACTCCGTGCACAGACAGCCAAGTACCACTCCACACACACCACCAGCCAAGCGCCACTCCACACACACCGCCAACCAAGCACCACTCCGTGCATAGATAGCCAAGTACCCCTCCGCGCACACCGCCAGCCAAACACCACTCAGCGCACACCGACAGCCAAGTACCACTCAACACACACCGCCAGCCAAGCACCACTCCACGCACACCGCAAGCCAAGCGCCACTCACCGCCAGCCAAGCACCGCTCCACGCACACCATTCAGTCAAGTACCACTCCCCACACACCACCAGCCAAACACCACTCCGTGCACAGACAACCAAGTACCACTCCATGCACACCACCAGCCAAGCGCCACTCCACACACACCGCCAGCAAAGCAGCACTCCGTGCAGACAGCAAAGTAGCACTCCACGCACACCACCAGCCAAGCGCCACTCCACACACACCGCCAGCCAAGCACCACTCTGTGCACAGACAGCAAAGTAGCACTTCACGCACACCACCAGCCAAGCGCCACTCCACACACACCGCCAGCCAAGCATCACTCCACGCACACTGCAAGCCAAGCGCCACTCCACGCACACCACCAGCCAAGCACCACTCCGTGCATAGATAGCCAAGTACCCCTCCAGGCACACCGCCAGCCAAACACCACTCAGCGCACACCGACAGCCAAGTACCACTCCACACACACCGCCAGCCAAGCACCACTCCACGCACACCGCAAGCCAAGCGCCACTCACCACCAGCCAAGCGCCACTGCACACACACCGCCAGCCAAGCATCACTCCGTGCACAGACAGCAAAGTAGCATTTCACGCACTCCAGCCAAGCGCCACTCCACACACACCGCCAGCCAAGCACCACTCCGTGCATAGATAGCCAAGTACCCCTCCATGCACACCACCAGCCAAACACCACTCAGCGCACACCGACAGCCAAGTACCACTCCACACACACCGCAAGCCAAGCACCACTCCACGCACACCGCAAGCCAAGGGCCACTCACCACCAGCCAAGCGCCACTCCACACACACCGCCAGCCAAGCAGCACTCCGTGCACAGACAGCAAAGTAGCACTCCACGCACACCACCAGCCAAGCACCACTCCACATACACTGCCAGCCAAGCGCCACTCCACACACACCGTCAGCCAAGCACCACTCCGTGCACAGACAGCAAAGTAGTACTCCACGCACACCACCAGCCAAGCGCCACTCCACATCACCACCAGCCAAGCACCACTCCGTGCACAGACAGCCAAGTACCACTCCACACACACCACCAGCCAAGCGCCACTCCACACACACCGCCAGCCAAGCACCACTCCGTGCATAGATAGCCAAGTACCCCTCCACGCACACCGCCAGCCAAACACCACTCAGCGCACACCGACAGCCAAGTACCACTCCACACACTGCCAGCCAAGCACCACTCCACGCACACCGCAAGCCAAGCGCCACTCACCGCCAGCCAAGCACCGCTTCACGCACACCATCCAGCCAAGTACCACTCCACACACACCGCCTGCCAAACACCACTCCACGCACACCACCAGCTAAACACCACTCCGTGCACAGACAACCAAGTACCACTCCACGCACACCATCCAGCCAAGCACCACTCCACACACACCGCCAGCAAAGCAGCACTCCGTGCACAATCAGCCAAGTACCACTGCACGCACACCATCCAGCCAAGCGCCACTCCACACACACCGCCAGCCAAACACCACTCCACGCACACTGCAAGCCAAGCGCCACTCCACACACACTGCCAGCCAAGCACTACTCCTTGCCCAAGGGGTCGCTTCCTAAAAACTAAATTTAAATTCCCTGGTGCTAGTGGGTATTTTCTGCCCCCCCCCAGCGCCACTCCACGCACACCACCAGCCAAGCACCACTCCGTGCATAGATAGCCAAGTACCCCTCCAGGCACACCGCCAGCCAAACACCACTCAGCGCACACCGACAGCCAAGTACCACTCCACACACACCGCCAGCCAAGCACCACTCCACGCACACCGCAAGCCAAGCGCCACTCACCACCAGCCAAGCGCCACTCCACACACACCGCCAGCCAAGCATCACTCCGTGCACAGACAGCAAAGTAGCACTTCACGCACACCAGCCAAGCGCCACTCCACACACACCGCCAGCCAAGCACCACTCCGTGCATAGATAGCCAAGTACCCCTCCATGCACACCACCAGCCAAACACCACTCAGCGCACACCGACAGCCAAGTACCACTCCACACACACCGCAAGCCAAGCACCACTCCACGCACACCGCAAGCCAAGTGCCACTCACCGCCAGCCAAGCACCGCTTCACGCACACCATCCAGCCAAGTACCACTCCACACACACCGCCTGCCAAACACCACTCCACACACACCACCAGCTAAACACCACTCCGTGCACAGACAACCAAGTACCACTCCACGCACACCATCCAGCCAAGCACCACTCCACACACACCGCCAGCAAAGCAGCACTCCGTGCACAATCAGCCAAGTACCACTGCACGCACACCATCCAGCCAAGCGCCACTCCACACACACCGCCAGCCAAACACCACTCCACGCACACTGCAAGCCAAGTGCCACTCCACACACACCGCCAGCCAAGCACTACTCCTTGCCCAAGGGGTCGCTTCCTAAAAACTAAATTTAAATTCCCTGGTGCTAGTGGGTATTTTCTGCCCCCCCCTGGGGGCAAAACGGCAAAAAAACGGGCCGATTTGCCCCCAGGGTGGACAGAAAAACAAAAACACAATCATGGCCACCTGGAAGCGACCCTTTCCCAAGGGGTCGCTTCCCAAAACAAACACAGTGCCAAATATCCCTGGTGCTAGTGGGAAATTTCTGCCCCCCCTGGGGGCAAAACGGCCAAAAAACAGGCCGATTTGCCCCCTGGGGGGGCAGAAAAACAAAAAGTTAAGTGGGAGGCCACCTGGAAGCAACCCTTGCCCAAGGGGTCGCTTCCTAAAAGTTAAAAACAAAATCCCTGGTGCTAGTGGGCATTTTCTGTCCCCTCTGGGGGCAAAACGGCAAAAAAAACGGGCCGATTTGCCCCCAGGGGGGACAGAAAAACGTGAACAAAAAATATGGCCGCCATCTTGGCTTCAAAAAACAACCCTGGTGCTGGTGGGGAATTTCTGCCCCCCCTGGGGGCAAAACGGCCGAAAAACGGGCCGATTTGCCCCCAGGGGGGGCAGAAAAACGAAAACATTATCACAGCCCGCCTGGAAGCGACCCTTGCCCAAGGGGTCGTTCCTATAATCTAAAATTACATCCCTGGTGCTAGTGGGGGCATTTCCGCTGCACAATCGCGACGCTGTGCGCGATTGTGAGGCAGAAATGCCCTGCAAAGAGACATCAGGGGAGAGGAAAAACTCTTTCCTCTCCCCTGATGCCTCTTCGCTGCCCCAATCCCCCGCCAGACACTCTAAACTCACCTTTTCCCCAGACGCGCAGGAAGCAAATAGCTTCCCGAGCGCTGGGAATCCCTGATGATGTCAGCGCGCACTGTGCGCGCTGACGTCAACAGGGATTCCCATGGGGGGGGGGCGGGGGCGGCAGCGAAAGGTCTTCCCCTGCCGCCCCAAGCAAAACAACAAGAATCGGAGACCCTCGGAGGGAGCGCCAGTGCTTCCCCCGAGGGTGGGGCTGATGACGAGCTGGCCTTGTCATCAGCGCACCGCAGGTAAGCGCCATGACGAGCCCAGCTCGTCATTAGCCCCGAAGGGGTTAATAAACAATGGAGTCAGCTCTTCCATACAGTTTTTATATAACTCTAAAGGGATACAATCCTCTCCTACAGCTTTGCCAGTTGCTAAGGAATTAATGGCTGTTCTAATCTCTGCTGCTGTAATATCAACCACTAACTGAT
Organism: Lissotriton vulgaris; assembly: GCF_964263255.1. Lineage (NCBI taxonomy): Eukaryota > Metazoa > Chordata > Amphibia > Caudata > Salamandridae > Lissotriton > Lissotriton vulgaris. Next base: position 58,130 of record NW_028242236.1, on the reverse strand, counting down.
CGGATTGTTCAACCTCCAAAGTTTTAACTTTATTTACTGTTATGTAGTTTTTGATATTATTTTCCTTAACTACAGCTTCTGGCGTGTAGAGCTCTTGGTAATAGGATGCAAATTGTTGTAGTATTAATTTAGGGTCCTGAAAGGTCTGATTATTATCCCCTATGATTTCCTTGATAGCATTTTGGGCGCGATCTTCAGCCACTTTGTAAGCTAGAACTTTGCCAATTTTTTCACCATTTTCGTATTGGTTGAGTTGATGTTTTTTTAATTTACTGATGCTTTTTTCTCTAAAGATGTTTTTCATCGATACCTTTAGTTCAACCAGTTTAAAATTTAAAGCTTCCAGATTTGCTACCCCGGTTAGTAAAGTTTCAGATATTTGATGTTCAAGATCAAGTATTTCGGCAATCATTTGCTCATTTAGAAATTGACGCTCTCTATTCTACTGCCATATATACTGTTGTGTAAATCCGCGTATGCTAGCCTTACATGCATCCCACACTGTTAAAGGTAAAGCTGAATAGATATTTATGTCTATAAACTCCTTTATATGTTCTTTCAATTGCTTCACAAAATTATTATTCGTGAATAAATATTTGGGAAAGGAAAAAGGACGAGGTGTAGGTCTCTCTGTTGATATCTCAAATGTCAAAATAATTGGATTATGATCCGAGGTTACTCTTGGACATATTGTAATAGTGCTAGTTTCAAGGATGGAGTCTGTAACCCAGATCATATCTATGCGTGAGCATAATTTATGTGCAGCAGAATAGTACGTATAGACGGGTACCCTTGGGTGTAAACATCTCCATGCATACTTAAGTAGATGATCTATAATTGCCGCCCTAGTCTTCCTCATTCTCTGAAATGAGCCTTTTCTAGTTGTGTCTAAGTTATAGTTCATAATACAATTAAAGTCCTCAAGCACAATATACTCCCCATCCCATGAAAGTAATTCCATATTCACTTGATCAACGATTTTTGGTTCATCTTGATTTGATGCATACACCCCACAGATGGTATATTTGTGACCATCCCGTATTATCTGTACTATTGCCCACCTACCAGCCTTATCAGTTAATGTCCTATTTATTTCTACCTTAAAATGTCTGTGTTTTAATATTACAACAACAACAAGTGAGGAGGGTCTAAGGGCAAGTTTACCGACCAACCAGATATACGCCCCTAACACAATATATCACAACAAATAATATCTGGGGGTCAAAATGGAAAAGAGAGTTTGACAGTAAGAACCACTATACCAAATGCACATAGAACAGTATCAGTGAGAAATGATAGTTAAAGAATGGTCAAGTCGAGACTCAAGAGTACTTGGAGAAAAATATTGTTCCCATCAGAAGCCACACTGTACCGCCCTTGTTGTCATCATATGGGATCTCCTTACCCAGGAGACAAGACAGCCGGTAAACATTACCGTGACCGAAATGTGGTATGAGAGCAGAACAGAGGAGTGTGGTAGTGGCTAATGAAAAAAGCAGTGTATAGTGATTGGAGTGGAAAAGTGAAGGGTACTAAAATTAGGTGAATGTGTTTTAATATTGCCACCCCCGAATAGAAGCATTAAATTCAGTACAGACCATAATATCATATCCAAGTTGTTTTAGTAATTTTTTATCCTTATATGCTATGTGTGTTTCAGTGATAACCACTATCTGCAGATTATACATCCTGAGATCCTCTTACACAAGGTTTCTTTTGATCCTGCTATTTAGGCCTGCCACATTCCATACTAAACATTTTATTAAATGCATTGTATAAGGTACAGGACCCTATCCTTAAAGCCCTCAAAAAAAATCATATCCGTCTTGCTGTGTTTCCGAGTAGTATAATTATTTAACCCCATGATACAATTTTTGCCCCAAAAGAAACCACCCCCCACCCCACCCTTACCAGGCAACAGCATACCCCACCCACCCCCACCCCTACTTACTGGTCCTCTCATTTGAACAGCTGCCGTTGTGTTTGGCAGCTTCGGAGCGGGGTTAAACGCCTCAAGGTTCCGGGCATTCAAATATAACCTCAAATATTCCAGACCACGTCTAACATTATGTGATATTTTACATTTTACAAATTTATATAGCCTATTATGTCAGTAAAGAAGAAAAAAATAGCATGAGTCCTTATATAAACACCCCTGTTCCACCTGTTAATCTCATGCTACATAATTTGTTGTAAAATTATCAAAGAAAAACACATTATATAGAAAAAAAAGGAGGAAAAAAGGGCATTATTCAGTAACATTTTTTTTTTCCAATTTCCAATCAGCCAGTGCTCGTTCCACCTCATTTTCTTCCAAAAAATAATATGTTCGGCCATTTTTTAAACACTTTCAGTTTAGCTGGTTCTTGCAAGAAAGCTTGGCCACCCAGTTCCTTTATTGGATCAATATACTGTTTTAGTTTCCATTGTCGTTCCATAGAAAGTTTACCTAAGTCAGATCTTACATAAAAAGTAGTTGAGTCAATGGTAACCGGAGTATTTGGTCTTGCTTTTAATGAAATAGCCTGGCGAAGCAAGAAGTTACCAATGTATATCAAGATTTGGCGGGGATATTTACTGCCCTTATTTCTTTGGAACAGAGGAAGCCGGTGGGCACGTTGAATCTGTGAGTCCCAATCCCAATCAGATAATTCGGGGAATGCTTTCTGAAACAGATGAACAATAAATGCTCTTGCATCGGCTCCCTCAGCCCCTTCTGCAATTCCAAATAAGCGTAGGTTCTGTCTACGTTGCCGATTTTCCAAATCTTCAAGCTTTGCTTGCATTTGGCACATCTGGTACTCATGTTTTTTTACAGCTATTTCAGAGCGAAGTGATTTTTCCTCCGTTAAAACCACTTTTTGCTGAAGCTCTTCCATCTCTTGGGAGATAGCACCAAGTTTGCATGACATTTCCTGCAGGGAAGACTGAGTCTTACTACTATCTTCCCTCATCTGCTGGTAGTGGGATTGGGCTTCCTGTTTTTGTTCATTTAGTAATTGTAATATCATCTGAAATGATGAAGATACCTCCCCTTGAAGAGTCCAATCTACTGGAAGAGCGGCATTATTATGGGAGGTACTGGCCGAGTGTAGATCATTAGAGCTCTGTAATTCAGTTATTTCTGATTCATTTGAAGATCCTGTACACAATACTGTCTCAGATACTACTGATGTTGTTGCAGCTATAGTGGTTGATGCTGCAAGATTTACTGCGTTCGATACAGTAGTAATGGGAAGGAGTGTATCAAAGACTTCTGCAGGTGCAATTGGTGTAAGCCTTAATATTGGCTGAGAGTCCAGTTGGGCAGAGGATGAGATTTCCACTGACGGACCTGATTCAACGATCCCACCCAGAGCAGAAATAGAGATACAAGAGGGAGTAGAAGAGGGAGTAGATATGGTTTGCGTTGTTTGAATTGCAGTGCAAACATTGGCCATCTCTTTTACAGGGTTCTCAGAGTCAGTCAAATCCGTCACAGTAGTAAGGCCATTGACATCTACTGAGATAGTACCTGACTCAATTGGGCTATTTCTAGAAAGCCGCAAGGCCATTGATTTTACTCCACCCTTAGATTGCACCCATTGTCTAATCGGGCTATTTTCTGCTATTGATTTCATAGTGGTAGTTTTAGATTTATTTAGCACCTTTTTAGTCTTATTCTTAATTTTACCTCTCCCCTTTTTAATGCTATTAGCTTTATCTTTAGTTGAGGAAGACGGTTTTTTATTGCCCATGTAAGAAACGTCATAGTTCTCCTCATCTGTTTCTGCGCCATCCGTGTGCTCCAGGTACTCCACCCCTGCATTCTCCTTTAGCCCATCTGTTTCATGACTTAGTTCCCCTTCAACCGTCCCCTCGTATGTTGCCGCCAATGTAGTGGTAGATTGTGTGGATTGTATAATGTTCACACTATTATTCTTAACATATTGTATCTCTGAATGTATTGGAGCGCCATTGATTGTCACAGCTGGTAACAAGGGTTGTAAAGTCGTGGCAGGAGTAGTGGTTTCTGCTGTAATTTGTATATGAGTAACAATATCAATACCATTCTCAACATCCGCCATTAAAACATTGTCCCTTGGCGTGTCACTCGCTTGCTGTTTCTTTCGATTATTTACAGTGTTACAACCAGCTCCAGAAAAGCCATTTAAATGTGAGGACATTGGATTGATTTGTATCGGTGGAAACAAAGTATCTGAAACCAAGGCAGTTTTAGCAGTATTAGAATCAATAGGGAGACAAGGGGTTAGTTTACCAGCGTTTGAGCAATCTCCCACTCTCTCTAGCCTACCAGAGTTTTTCTTGCCTGCATCCATAGCCATCTCAGGTGTTGCCACTGAGTTTTCCGAGGTCGGTGCAGTGCAGCTGACATTCCCGGCAGGAGCAGGGACCGCAAGGTTGGTCGGTACTATCTGCTCAGCCGCCGCCGCTGCCGTCGTCGTCATCCGCGTACTCAGTCCTTGGAGTTTCGGCGCCATCTCCCCGCACTCCCCGCACTCCGTTGCAGGTTTTGTAGAAGCCGTTGGTATGTCGGAGCGCCGGTGAACTTGGAGACCGAGCCAGCTAATTGCAGCCCAGCCCTTCGTAGTTACAGGGAGAAGACGCTGCTGCAGTCGTATGGAGCGAAATAATCCTCTCACCCGGCTCTCAATCAGCCGGAGTCGCAGCATCCGCCCTGGCTCCAAGCGCAGAATCGTCCAGCCTCAGTAAACCACTTTCAGCTGTCAGCTGTCCTGCGTTATCGAAGTCGACACAGCCGAGCCCAGCCGTACCATCCCAGCTCATCCCCGCATAGCCGGTAAGACCTCAATCGCAGAGCACCAATTGTTTAATTTTCTCAGCAAAAGACGTGGTCCGCTATCACAAGAGCCCGGACCTCGAACAGCGTTCCTCCGCACAGCGGTGTCAGTCCGCCATCTTGGACCCACCGCCAAAATCTACTTGTATTGTATTTTAAAATGATATCTGTGTGTAACCTGTGACCCTGTATTTGATGACCACCTAATTTACTTGCTTTTATTAATAAAAAGATTTATAAAAAAAAAAAAAGGTCCAGAGGGAGGGGAGGGAGGGGAGGGAGAGGAGGAAGGGAAGAGGGAGGAAAGAGAAATGAAGGTAAAACCAGAGGTGGGTGAGAAGAGAGATTGAGGAGATAGAGGGATGAGAGGTGAAGACATCAACAGAAGTAAAAGAGAGAGTTGGAATAACCTATAAAACACTGAATTGGGGGAAATGGAAAACACTTCACATATATTCTTTTATTTGTTAATGCATTCACTGCTCAGAAAGGAGGATGTCCTCTCAAACTATTGAATTTGTTTTTGTTACTTCAATCACATATTTTTACCATTCCAAGATGGCTCCTATTTCTGATAATATTCCTTCCTCCACGTTAAAGGACAGCAGAGTCTATTTAAGGGCCAAGGTTTACTGAGCCGTGCACATAGGACTTACAAAGCACTTTACCTTAACATTTATACCGCCAAAATGCACTGGTCATCAAGCAACGAAGCATCTATTAAGGATTCACAATACAAATGCCTACATTAATGTCCCTGCAGTCCTTAGAGCTCTCACCATATGCCCGCATTTAACGGCTTTCATGCTCATGACAGCTCCACGCCGTCATGAGCCACGGGCGGCGTGTGCTCATGACGGCGTGGAGTCATCAACCAACTGCCGCTCCGCCCACGAAGCACTAATTCCCTGCTTGTGCGGGCAAATTAGTGAGTGGGCGGGGTCATGACGGCTCTACGCCATCATGAGCACATGCTGCCCATGACTCATGATAGTGTGGAGCCGTCATGAGTAATGGAGCGCCCCGCTTGCACCCCCCTGCGCCGCAGCCGGAGTCGCGCCGTGGCGAAGGGGTTACGTTTTCAAAATGCATTAAGACCATCCCAGAGCTCTGATATTGTACATGTATTCTCACCTGTAAAATGCACTACTGCTGCACTTAGGAGACATTCACTAGTGAAACTCCCACAAGATTTTACCTGCACCTTGTAGAATTATCACAGCACCTAGATATTTACAGGGCTCTCAGGGTGAGGCTCAATATTTGCCCGCAGTATGCACCACTATCACCACAGTAATTCATTCACGTGCTGCAGAGTTCTGAGCATACAGTGTGCCTGCCACTAGCGTCTAATTGGTTTAGCAAGATGGAACCTTGGACTGCTGCTGCTATACTACAGGAAGTGGAATCTTGCACTGCTGCACTAGAGGAAGTGGAATCTTGCACTGCTGCTGCAATATACCACAGGAAGTAGAATCTTGCACTGCTGCTGCTGTACTATAGTAAGTGGAATCTTGCACTGCGCTGCTATACTACAGGAAGTTGAACCTTGCACTGCTGCTGCTGTCTTACAGGAAGTGGAATCTTGCACTGCTGCACTAGAGGAAGTGGAATCTTGCACTGCTGCTGCAATATACCACAGGAAGTAGAATCTTGCACTGCTGCTGCTGTACTATAGTAAGTGGAATCTTGCACTGCGCTGCTATACTACAGGAAGTTGAACCTTGCACTGCTGCTGCTGTCTTACAGGAAGTGGAATCTTGCACTGCTACTATTATATAGAAAGCGGAAGCTTGCACCACTGCTGTTATATATAGGAAGCAGAAGCTTGTTCTGCTGCTGCTATACTACTGGAAGTGGAAGCTTGCGCTTCTGCTGTACTATAAGTAGCAGAAGTGTGCACTTCTGCTGCTATATATAGGAAGTGGAAGCTTGCACTGCTGCTGTACTACCCGGAAGTGGAAGCTTCCACAGTTGCTGCTATACTACAGGAAGAGGAAGCTTGCACTGTTGCTGCTATACTACAGGAAGGGGAATTGTGCACTGCTGCTGTTATACTACAGGAAGTAGAAGCTTGCAGTTCTGCTGCTATACTCCAGGAAGTGGAAGTTTGCACTGTTGCTGCTATATTATAGGAAGAGAAAGCATGCAATGCTGCTGTGTTACAGGAAGTGGTAACTTGCACTGCTGTATCTACACTATCGAAAGAGGACGTTTTCACTGCTGTTGCTATGCTATAGGAAGTGGAAGCTTGCAGTGCTGCTGCTATACTACAGAAAGCGGAAGCTTACACTGCTGCTGCTCCCAGACAGTGACATTTGAAGTCTGTCTGTTGCTCCTCTTTTTGTGTGACAGAACCTTGTGCTGCTTCATATGCTGAAGCCATCTATCATGTGCTGATTATTTCTTCTAGTGAAGCTTGCAACGCTGTTCTTCCACTATCCAAAGACCTGCATGACTGGCATTGGCAATGCTTCTTTCAATGGAGCAGTGGAGAAGTGTGGCTCAATGATTGGAGCGGCAGACCCTGATGCAGAGGTCTAGCCCGGGACCAGGGTTCAATGCCCCGCCTCGGTGGGTCTTGGGCTCAAAATTCCACGAACCTGATAATTCTCGCCTCTGTGCCTATTCCAATCATGGAGTCCCACTCTGCAACTCTGGGCAATAGCTTGCTTAATCTCCACAACGGCCCCCACAACGCTAAGGATGCCTGGCCTCCACCTTGGGGGTGCCCAGGAGTGGACGCCTCACAGGGAAAGCCAGGATGGGTTCCACAGCGGTATTCGTACAAGAGCCTTGAGATCCTTGCGGGTGAGTAGTCCGCTATACAAGTATCAATTTACATTTACATTTTTCAATGCATCATGCACATGAAAGATAGCACTCCAAAATATATGGATTGAGTGTATTTTTTGGCTTTACATTTTAACTAGGTAGTCTGTATGGACTAAACCACTTCGTAAACATGTAAATCACGACTGTAAAAGGGCTCTGTGCCATGTGTGTGACACTTCAAGCAGCCATAACTATTTGGCAAAGCTCACTTTGAATTTTCTGATTTGTTGAGCCTATACATACAGTTTGAAGGCAAAACTACAAGTCTCATAATGCAAACAGTCTTTTGCTAAAACGCAAGGAGTGTGTAATAGTATCACAAATGGTCTCTGATTGTCATTCACATTTTGCTTTGCCGCTACAGCATGCCACGCGGGGCAGTGGGTCAGCCCAATTGAGCCATTGACCCATCAGTGTGAGGGACACCATTCTACAGTTTCAGAAGGATCACATCCACACACAGAGTACTTCATTTAGGTGTCAAGAGACTACTATGGCAATGTATGCTTTTTGAGACCAAAACATCTTTTTGCTTTTTGCTAATTATTTTGTATTAGTTTGATAAGGGGTGGGCAGTTTTGCAAAAATCATGAGAGAACCAAACAAGCATTGACAAACTCAAAAGGCTGGTGAATGACACTAACCCAATTGACTTTGTGAGTGCTTGATTTGTACTAGCGCCTGCCTGGTAATCTCTTTGTTTACTCTTCGAGACAAGATAGGGGATGGAGGCCTGGCATTCCCTAATCCAAAGAGGGAGCAGGGGCAGCAGCCATGGAAGTAGAGGCTGTGTGCCTGGGTCGGGGTGAGGAGGCACTGTGGACACTTGTGGAATCTACACCGCAAGCACATCACCTTCAGCTCGGGTCCGGGGGCAGGGAGGGCAGGCAGCAGGGGGAATGGCAACAGAGCCTAAGGCTGCGAAGGGACCACTTCACCCAAATTAGTGCCCGTTTTTACCACCAAACCCGGGGACTGGAGACTCCATCTCTTTGCATCCACTGGACCCGTGGCACCCTTGCTATGCCACGGCTAGTCTTTGCAACTTTCATGGGGTGCGCCTGCATGTCAGTGATGTGCACCCTATCTTGAAGCGGTTCAGCCATGTGAAGGTCGCAATCGTGCTGGTGAAGGTCACTGCAGCAGCTGGCTGGCCTCAAAAACCAGCCTCAAAGACCAGGCTTCACATGGGATTTCCAGGTGTCAGTAATGGCAAACCTGGCCTTGGTTTGTCGGATTTTGTCTCAGTTTCGAACAGTGTGAACCTTACCTGTCGCAGCCGCGAGACAGGGGACAAGCATCTCTCCCGACCTCTGCTGACCCGGCATACGTTTGAAGTGAGTGGCCGACGGTGTAGCAAGCTTTGCACGGCTGACCCTGACATCGAGGATAATGGTTCTCAGTTTGACCCTATCAGGTGCTCTAAAACCACTTTTCTATTTAAGTAACAAGATGTAATTTTGCTTGCCGCGCGTGATTTACAAAGAATAGGACCGTTCTTGGCCTGACTCTGTCATCTTTTCCTGCACAGGTTCCAGGTCGCCGGCGCCAATGAGGAAGGGAGCTGTGGAGCCACGACGAAGACATCAACCTACTCAGAAAGCTGCCTCACAGAGGCACACTGGGTCTGTGAGAAGGACGCAAAGAGGCTTTAGACTCTGGAAACTGTCTTTAGTGGGAGCAGCAACGAAGCGACCTGACTGACCACGTGGAGACAGCTGACCAGTTGCAAAGGTTCTCTGTAATCATCCAACGAATAGTCAATAATTCAGCAGAGCTGTTTTTTAAAAAGGGATATGGGGTATTCCCTCATCTTTAAAAAAAGAGAGATAATTCATTCATAAAAGACATCTGAAGACCAACACTTGTATCTAAATCCAGTGAACCATGCAGGATCACACCCCGCTCCCCCCACGCAGGACGCGCCTCTGAACTGGGTCTCCTCTCTCGGATCCATTGGTCACTGTTTGTTGAGTTACAAGGTTCACTTCTCTGTGCTGGAGGCACCGAGGATGTTCACAAAAGGAATCTAAGGGGCATATTTACAAGGGCTTTATCTCCGCTTGTTTGGCTTACAAAGCCAAAAAAGCAGAGATAAAACTATCGCCCTATTTACAAGAGGGTGCAAACATGCATATCCGCATGTTAGCATCCTTTTTCCCAGTGCCTCCCTTTGCATCTCTAATGAGATGCATAGTGGGCGTCACTGGGCGCACCCCAGATGGACTACCTTACAAATATTGCTGATAGTCACATCACGATATTTACAAGGCAGCCCACATCATTTTAGCAAACGTTAGATTTTGGCGAAAATGGCAGTTTTCTCCAAAATCTAACGTCTGCTAAAATCCTGACTTAACTATGTTTGACATAGGGGCTGGATTATGCTGATACAATCACAGAGTACTATCAGCAAGGTTATCGCCCTTTCGCGATGTTCCCTGCAAAACGGCAATAACCTTGCTATCTCTGGAATTTTTATCGCCCTGGAGAAATGCGTTGTTAATAATGCGCTACCAGGGCGATAAATTCCAGAGAAAGCCTGCGATAAGAAATTTATCGCTAAGCACGGCCAGCGATAATTATCGCTGGCAGTTGATAATATCCCCTTTAGGGTCTCATTTAGATCTCTGCAGACGGGTTACTACGTCACAAAGGTGACGAATATCCTGTCCGCCAATATATAAATCCCATAGGATATAATTGGATTTATATTTCAAGGGACGGGATATCTGTCTCCGTTGTGACGGAGTTATTTGTCCATCGAGACCTACATCAGCCCTCAGTCATCTCAAAAGAACTGAATATTCTCCCCCAGGTAGAGTCAGGCAGTGGCAGTTTTGAAAAGTTTGGACCGGTCTTTGTCATTTATAACCTGTGATATTCTTGGCTACATCAGCTCAAGGCAATGAGATGTGAAGCGATGAAACACATCTCGCAGTCGAAAGGCCAGGAGGATGTCTTCTCAGTTCCTGAGTGGCTGCTGCAGTTCTACTGAGGAAAACATGTTATCATTAAAGAGGCTGATAAAATTCCACATGGCAAAAGGAATATTTTTAAGTGGCTTTCACCGCCGCGGCAGCAATTATGGGAGAGCTCATTCTACCTGCTCAGTGGTAATATCTACCTCTCTAGAGTGTTCAGGGTGAAATAAAGTGATCGTTCTGGAGTGCTTTCAGTATAATGCAGAATGTTCTACTTTGCTTTCATGACAAGAATAACATTTCCTACGGGTATAAAAAGTGATGAGAAAGTTAAAACATGACCCACTCCTTGTTCATGTGCGTGTATCAAGAGGGAGAGAGAGGACCAGATAGCTAGTCCAGATCCCCGGTTTATATGTTCAATTAATCAAAAAAGGACTAGCTGGAATGGGGTTGGTATGATATTATATTATAATCATAGTAGTGACTCAGTATTGTTTTGTCAGAAGGAGATGGCACCTGTTGGGTGTCTTTAGAAAGCCCTCACCCACCAACCTAGTTGGTGGCATGCTTCATCATCGGGCCCACCCAGTGACACCTAGCGTGTCCCGGGTGTGCTACGACGCCTGACTACAGCGGAGCAGGTATGTCACTGTGTGTGCGGTGAAGGGTGTTAAGTAAGTGAGTTTAAAACGGCTTGGCGGGGGTCCCAGTACCCGAAGGGTAAGAACACTTTATTAAATGGGCCTCCGCCAGCGGTTAAAAATAAGGCAGTGGGACGTTAGAGGCGGGTTACGACCTCCTACGTCCTTTGATGTGTCAACATGTTTCAGCCAGTGCCTTATCTGTAATCTGGCTTTCTTCAGGACTAGTAAAAAGTGTGTGTAGTTAAAATTAGGGGATGTGTAGTGCAGGCTATGTGTCTACACGCCCTAAAGTGTATCTAACTGTGAGAGGGGGGATTCCCTTCTCAAGATCACCTGTACAAATAACATAAAGGGACATAGACAAAACATACATGGGAGAAAAAAAAAAAAAAAACGCCTCTAACGTCCCACTGCCTTATTTTTAACCTCTGGCGGAGGCCCATTTAATAAAGTGTTCTTACCCTTCGGGTACTGGGACCCCCGCCAAGCCGTTTTAAACTCACTTACTTAACACCCTTCACCGCACACACAGTGACATACCTGCTCCGCTGTAGTCAGGCGTCATAGCACACCCGGGACACGCTAGGTGTCACTGGGTGGGCCCGATGATGAAGCATGCCACCAACTAGGTTGGTCGGTGAGGGCTTTCTAAAGACACCCAACAGGTGCCATCTCCCACTCCTTGTTCAACCATCGCGCTCTAAAATGAGATCTCAGGAGCATCCTTTCCCTCCGCAGCCTTGAAGCAGAGGCGCTTTGAAGCTGCACAGATCTGAGCATATTCTTCATGCTGCGGGAAGCATCAAACACAGGCTACAGGGGAGGAAAACATATCCGTAACAGATTCATTTACATATGTCTTCAACTGAAGCATGCAAAAAGAACAGCAAATGCAATCCAAAGTCCAGGATCACCCACAAAGTCGGTGACTAATTACTGTAGGGAGACTAAAACTGGAATTGGCAATAGGCCGGCTTTTCCTACATCATTGTAGGGCTGCATACTGATATAGCTGTATAATGCTTACAAGGGGGACAGGCAAACATTTTCATCATCAGGTGTAGGTTAGACAGTGATGTACCCTGTCACCATTGGTACTTAAAGTCTGTGTAGATTCTCAGGGCGTTGGCACCTCATACCCCCAGGCCTCCCTTTGCACATCACAAACTACTTTTAATTTACCATCCCTGATTTGGCCTGTAGCGTTTGGTTTCTGGTTATGTTGACCATAAAGATCTCAGATGACTGACAACTAATGAACAGAACTTAATGTAATATTCCAACGCCCTTACAATATTATCTTTAGACCAGTATAGAATAAAACCCCCTGTTTGGAACAAGCGGGCGATAATTAAGTTTCCCAAGGCACGCAGTGGATTGCTCAAAGATCTCTTGGCAATGGCCAACTCCACAACGAATTCTACGTATGGCCGAGGGATCCAGGGTCCTCATCACTAGTGCCGTCTGTTGAGGACAGTCTTTGTCTAATACATTTGGTGATGCAATTGCAGCAACATAGAAGTTTAACCAAGACATGGGCTTATCTTCCATCACCTGCCTGCCATGGAAACAGTTATAAAGGGGGAGTTGATCTTGAACACTCCTCACCTGACCCTTGGTTCAGGTACTTGATAAATACTGTAGGTGCTGCAGGGGCCTCCTAGTGCAATCCAGTGATACCTTCATGAAAGCATCACCTCTTCCTGAAAGATACTCAGTGAATGAGGACTGCTTAGTAGATTCTGTTGAGGACCGCCTCCCTTAACAAACGGTAGGACACAAAAACTTGTGGTTCTGACCTGCCACAATAATGCCGCTGTGACAGAAGCTCAGCTGAAACCTTCCAGGACTCTGTCATTTACTTTAAACCCTGAACCAAGTTGAGATCCGCACTACTCGCACCCATAGTGGTGGCCACTTGGATCCATCAAAGGAGACTGACATTCCTGTTTTTGCCATTTACTGAAGATTGTTTTTCCCGTTTAACAATTATTTTCACAAAACTCGAGAGTAAGAAGCACGATTCTCTGCAGGATGAATGTCTTATTGTATTGGATTGATTAGGGCCACTTGCTAAAGAATGTTGTCTCATTTTATTAAAATATGTCAGTTAATATGTGCCTTGATTGATTGATTGTAGTTTACAATTTTCCTTTTTTTCCTTAAAATTGTGAAATAAATATATTATTACCACTGCTATCACTTACTGAAGAGCAGAGTTCTTTGGAAGGTGGCCGGACTCTCTTCCCTTCCTTCCAGGAAAATACCAATAGGACAGGGTTCAATTTACTAAATGTTTCCGGGTTGGGGCTTCAGAATGAAGTATGAGATATGATATCAGAGTTTCCACATGTGTGTACTTCATAGTTTTCCTTTTTCAGGCCTTACTTCCCAATTTAAGTTCCCTGGGATTTCCAGTTGAATTTGCCTTGGAAAGCAACTGGTTAGTGCAGTAAGAGGATGTGGTCCAACGGCTAGACTGCCGGCTTTGGTGCTGGAAACCAGGGTTTGAGCCACGGAGTCACCTCCTGTGATTCTGGGCAAATCACATACAGCCTGATTCATCAACGACCCGTTTTGCGAGTCTATAATAGCGATTCATAAGGAATCGCTATTACAGGCTTGCAAAACGGGATTCATGTAGGAATCGCAAAAAAAAATGCGATTCCTACATATTCCTTATTTGCGATTAGCAAATTGGTAATCGCAAATAAGGAATAACTCCCCATTCATTCCTATGGGCCAAAAGGCCCATAGGAATGAATGGGGACTATTCCTTATTTGCAATTAGCAATTTGCTAATCGCAAATAAGATAGCGATTTAAAGGGTGCCAGGGGTGTCCAAAGGACACCCTGTAGCACCCCTTAAATGCAAATTTAAACAGGTGTTGCGCACACACATGTCCAAAGGACATGTGTGTGTGCAACATGCAACTTAGAAAAATGCTTTTAAAAGCATTTTTCTAAGTTTTTGCTATTTACCATGAGGTTTGACCTCGCGGTAAATAGCGGGCCGAAATTGCGAATTCGCTATTTAAAAATGGATGATGAATTGCATTTAAGGAATCTCAAATAGAGATTCCTTGAATGTAATTCCTCGCAAAATAGCGAAATCGCTATTACCGATTTTTGCATTTGGGATGATGAATCCCAAATGCAAAAATCGCACTCGCAAAGGGCCAGATTCTGAGAATCTGGCCCTTTGCGAGCGCAATTCAGCTTGATGAATCAGGCTGTTTATCTTCCCATGCCTGAATGTGTAATGTAAATACGGTGCTCATGTAATGCGCTCCAATACCTTCGGGTCTAGTTCGCGCTATAAAAATATGCACAAAATAAAAAAAAGTAAATCTGCATTATTTGCCCTCCCGAATTGGACACAAAAACGAATGTGTGTGTGTGAATCAGAATTTATGTGATACTTGATATAATTGCCAAGTTATTTTTCAACTATAAGTTAGTTATGCATAAACAAAAATTGTAGAAACTGACAGAACTCCAAAAAGCTCTCAAATAAATCACTCTTTTTGCAGGTTCATCCTAGAACGTTTTGCCTTCCTCCTGTATGTTTTCTGACCTGTTGTTGGTGATTTTATCACTCTGGGCACTTTACCACTGTTGATCAGTGCTAAAGTGCATATGCTCTCTTTTGTAAATTGTGTTATTGATTAGTGCTCCCATGACTGGCTATTTGATTTATTTGTCAGACCCTAGTACAGTGCAATTTGTGTGCCCAGGGCCTATGTAAATCAAATGCTGCTGGTGGGCTTGCAGCACTGATTGTGCCACCCACAGAAGTAGCTTCTAAAATTTAACTCAGGCCTCCCTGTGTGCAGTCTGGGACTCCATGTCGACTTGGCAAGTGCACACACTTGCCAGTCCCTAAACCTTCCCTTATCTACATATTAGTCACCTCTAAGGTAGGCCCAATGTACCCCTGTGGGCAGGGTGCATTGTATGTGAAAGGTAGGACATGATGTGTGTGGCATGTCCTGACAGTGAAATACTGCCAATTTTAGTTTTCACTATTGCAGGGCTATATGTTCCCATAGGACAGATTGGGGAGTTTGTTTATAACATCTTATAAACATAACTGACCCTGGGAACAAGATAGAATATGAAAGTATAGTATGCCTGAACTCAGAATGTTAAAGTGCATCTTTTAGTGAGAGTGATTTTTAAGTTCTGTGTTTGAAAATACCACTTTTAGGAAGTAGGGATTTTCTTGTCTAACCATCCAGTGTGCCTCTGCTAGGTTTGTGTATTGCATGTCTGGCTTTTGGATGACAGGGGCTGGAGAGGGGCAGCGGCTCCAGAAGTCTGATGAGTCAGATGAGTCAAGGCTGGGCTGAATAGGCCTGTTCTGCATTTGGAGTGGTGGGAGGAGTAGCACCTTCACCTGAATAGGGCTGGTGCTGCCTTCCACAATGTCGGATCCGCCCCCTGTGGTGTTTCTGGAGCCAGGGCTCATACTGACAATGGAGGTTGTTGTGCACTTGCAAAGTCCCCCACAGAACTGGTTTTGGATGGGTACGGACACTCTCTGCCTTCAGAGAAAAATGGATTTTGCTGTATAAAAAGAGGGGGCCTGACCCCAGACTTTTAGATCACTTCTGAGAAATCAAGAGGAAACTTTTCCAAGGAGAAGAGCCAGATAAGCTGAGGAGGAATACTGCCCATGTGCTGGTTGCTTTCTGGGGTTGGCCTGCAGTGCCAGCTTGCTGCCAAGGAAAGGAGAAAAGGGACTTTTCCATTTGCTTTGTCACCTGCTTGAAGAAAAGATCTCCAAGGGATTGAAACTGAGCTTGCCTCCTGTTCTGAAGTCTCATGGCCACAAAGACTTCACCACCAGCTCACCTGAATTTCCTTGCTTGGAATTCCAACCTGCGAAGAGGTGCCTGCTGCTGTTTAGGACCTCTAGAGACTGTGTGTCGCTGGGAGCTGGAAAATCAACGCAACATCGAAGAAGCGTGTCGCATCCACACCTGTTTTCCGACGTATCGCTGAAGAAACCGTTGCAGCGCCTGCCGTGCCTAGAGAAATCACCGCACGACGCATCGGGTGCAACGATCTCTGAAGTTCGAGATCACCGCACGGATCCTGGCCCAAACCTGCTGTGCGGCTGCTGTGCGGCTGCACGAAGCCGCGCATCATACTGGATCTGTACGAAGCCACGCATCGTACCGGATTGACGCATCGCATCGAGGCACCAAGTTTGTTGCATCCTTGGGGAACGCAGTAAGAAACAGACTCATCAACTCCCCACACAGTAAGAAAATGACGCATCACCTCCCCTGCACTGTAGTAAGGAACTGACGCATCACCTCCCTCGAAGAAAGTAACTGATGCATCACCTTCCTTGCATGTAAGAAACCGATGCACCACCTTCCCTGCGACCATTTTGTTTGTTTTGCGTGACGCATCCCAGGTACCTTTGAGAAAAGTGTTGCATTTACAACTTGCATTGAACTGAACTATTTCTACCATTTGAAAGCCTTATTTTTAATAATGTATTGTGGATTTTTGTCGTTTGGACTTGTTGTGGCATAGATAAAGATTACTTATTTTTCTAAACTGGTGTGGTGTCCATTTGTAGTGTTTTCACTGTATTACTGTATTTGTTCACATATGCTTTGCACACTGCCTCTGAGATAAGCCTGTCTGCTCATGCCAAGCTACCAAGGGGGTGAGCAGGGGTTATTTTAGGAGTGTATCCCCCTTACTCTGACTAGAAGCAAGGATCACTATTTTGACAAAGGTACGTACCTCTGCCAACTAGAGACCTCCATTTCTAACATTTATACACCCACATGCCATGAGAGAGCAGGGCAAGAGACTGCTCATCACATAGGACCCTCCTGCAAAAAGTGTTTTGCACATTTGAGCCATGCCTACTCCAAAATTAGGACAACTGAAAGGTCAACTAGAAGTACACATATAAATCTACATTTTGCATACTTTACTCTGTTTTGTCAATAAATAACCATGCAAGATACTATTATAAATGAGCACTATATTGTGAGAGGCCCAGCACGAGTTAAAGGAGCAGCCCAAACCTATAGAATAAAAAAAACATGGCTAAAAAAAGGAATATCATGCAGGAGCATATACTTGCTCCAAATTAATGTACACTAAAGTATACAGAATTGATGGGTGGATTACTTGCATTTATTTTAGCCACTCGTAATCACTCAAGCAATATCCCAGTCCATCATTATTTAGCACACCATGCCACCTCAGCTTGGACCCACCCATATGTAGATCATTCTTGGCCCTTCTCCAATGGGAACAGTCCAGCCCCAACTGACAGGCCTGGTTCTCCCTGAACCAAAACACAAGCAACCTAGGACCGATTTGGCCTGGTTGAAGCTTATCTGCCAAGTATAGCTTGGTTTCAGTCACAGTGTGCTCTTCCAGCCTGAGTGGAACTTATGTACTTTATGAAAATTCCAAGATACCCAGTCATTTAGTTTCTATAGCGTATGGGCGACAGTGGCCTCCAGGCCACTTTCAACCAAAATGTAACACAGACATTTAATATCATACTGCCTCGGAGACTTCATATCAATCTACTAATCCCAGTATTAGGGCCAACTCATGGTCCACTTTAGAACTCACCCTCTTGAAACTGGAAACCCACAAGGCAAAGAGGCAGTGAATAATTATTATTATTATTATTTTTTTTTTTCTTTATCCTCATTTGCGTGCATGGCTCCAATCTATCAAACCAAGAATACGCCACAGAGCTAAGAAAACCGGCTGTGCTTCTGTACCGTCTCAGCGTTAGCTGGCAGGGAGGTCTTAATTGAGGGGGAGGAGGCCGGATCCCAGC
Source organism: Lissotriton vulgaris (assembly GCF_964263255.1). Lineage (NCBI taxonomy): Eukaryota > Metazoa > Chordata > Amphibia > Caudata > Salamandridae > Lissotriton > Lissotriton vulgaris. The sequence goes on along the minus strand of NW_028242236.1, from coordinate 40,091 downwards.
AGCACATTCACACAAGCCTGGAGGATCTTGCTTAGGGCTGTTCATTGGTAGATAGTGCCCGAGACACCGTGACCCCGATTGTTCCATGATACTACGCCATAAAAACAGCGGTTGGCAATGCTTGCATTAATCATAGGACCCTGGGGAAAAAAAAAACCCAGGCTCAATGCGACCGCACCAGCTGTGTCCAGAAGGCTCTCCTGCTCGAATTTCCACCTCGAGCTAGGTCGAGTTTAGAAATCTGGAGGACAGAGGTTCGCCATTCGTGTATAGTAGGAGGCTGGGCGTCCTTCCAGTGTCTACAGATCTCCCTGCGAGCCGCCAGAATGGAATAAAACACCAGGTTGGAAGCTGCATTACAAACTTTGTCCTTCAGGCCGAAAATAACGAGGGCAAGGTCAATGGAGATGTGAGAGCCCAATGACAAAGATAGGTTGGTTCCTATAGAGTCCCAGAATGTAGTTAATTCTGGGCATTCATAAAACATATGTCGGATGCGGCAACAAGCCGGCACCTTGGGCACGAGACCGGACCTGTCAAAGAGAATTTTGACAGCCTCTGCGGGGAGTAGTAAGCCCTGTGTATTGTGAAGAGGTCGTTCCGACGGAGCCAAGCGGTGAATAATTATTCCTTCACTAAATAATAATATATAAATCCTTCTGAAATATAAACATCAGAAATGATTAGCAAAATAGTACTGATTTACAAAATGCATTACTCACATTCCAAATAAAATAAACAACTGTTCAGAATCATTAACGATGAAATGGTTCCTCAGACCAATCAGAGTCAGGACACTCCTTCCCAAGCTCCCTGTGTCTCTACTCTATCTTCCTTTTGTATTACAAAGACAGATAGGATTGGATCACAGATTGGGTAAGTCTCCAATTTCTTCAATAGCTTCCTAGAAAATGATCTTACTGTATCAGAAGGTTTCGATGTTTGAAGAAGACACAGCCATCACCAGCGCCAGACCCTCTGGCTCGCAGTCAGATCTATACCCACAGAGATTATTAATCAGATTGTATTCTATAGGCTGACAATTTGATTACTCAATTTAATCAATCCTTTACTCATGGAACAGTACCAGATGTGTATAAATCTGCAATGACCAAAACCCTTGTTCAAAAGTCCACCCTTTCATAGAATGATCCCAACAACTTCCAGCCTATCACTATTCAATAAAAATGTGTTGAATTTAATAACCTACTCAAGATACTACGGGCTGATTTCAGACTAGGGGCCATGCTACCAAAAGTGCCTCAGAGGTGTAACGGGCATTGTGTGGCTGGTTTTTGGTCCTCCACGAACCTTGCAATTAAAGAAGGGACTGCAGACACTCGTGCAGCCCCTTCTGTAATAGACATCGCTCCAACGCACATGTAGCCCAATCCCATGGGATGTACCTGCACTCCGCTGTATTACAGATGCGGGCACAAAGGCAGAGAGGCCATCAGGAGGGTCACTGACTTTGAAACACATCGAGGTGGCACACCATCAAAAGGCCCCCCAAAGGTGCTCCTTACAAGCAGTAAAAAGGGTCCTATTGATGCCCCAAGACACCCCCTATAGGTGGCAATAATCACACACTGCACCCACCCGCAGAGGGCTCTCTGCCCCTCCTTCAAATGTATGCTGGGTTGCCATTGGCAGAGTGAAGGGTGAACTAGCTGCTTCAGTAATTCATTGCTCCTGTGCAGGTATACATTTACATCTGTGCTGGGGACAGCACATTCATTATCATAGAGCAAAGCTGTAAATAGATGACCTGTGCACCCAGTTAATGGGGCACCACAGCGCAGACCCCGGCAGTGCGGCGTATCTGTGATATGGGTCCAGGCCACAGCGCAGAGCTAGTTGAGACCTCAGTACTGAACGATCCATGCAGATTGATTGACAGCAGAGGAGTTGAAGCCCTGATTTTGGACAGATTTAAAGTGGTGCCTAGACCATCAAGGCCATCCAGTATATTACTTCTTCCCTGATTAAGAACCATCAAAGCATTCTCTTCCTCAGAAGGGGTCATAAGCTACATCTGTATAATGTGGTGTCCATCAGGGCACAGTTCTTTTGCTAATTGAATTCCATAGCTATATGTTACCACTGGCCCATATCCTGTACAACATGGGCACACGGTTTTACATGTATGCTAATGACACCCAGCTATTAGCCAAGTCTCCATGTCTTAACCATGCCCACTGGCTCCAGCTCCAATATTGCCCCCTCTGTTGATGGTAGTCCCACACTGGATAGCAGCAAATGAGTTACAATTTAATCCCATCAGAACTGAGATCATTTTCATCAGAGATTCACTTTCAAATGGAGCTCGGTTAGCTGGCTATTGGCCATGGGTTCACTCTTTCTCAATTGCAAAGATTAAAAAATGATTTTTTTCTTTCAACTATGGGACTTTTAGTCTTGAATATTCCATTAGAAAACAGGACTACAAATCCCCAAAGTTCCCAAAACTGAAAGAAAAACCCCCTGGTCTGGAGCAGTACATTGCACATGGACCTGGGAAGTTTGCCAGCTATACGTGATTTTTAATCCATAGTTTTATTTAATTAATATACTACTACAGTAAAGAAAGATTTCCCTCTGCACTGGAGAAAGTAGATGTAGTTTGACAAAAGAGCCACAGTGCCTGGTACATTTTGAGAGAAGTAAACCGACTTCCTCCATCTCATCTTCCTGCTGAATGCGCTGTAGATTTTTCAACCCTCAATGCGTGTAAATGCCATGTACAGAACTCGGGTCAAAACATCCAAAACCACAGCACGGCACGAGGCCCACAGCCCCTCAGAGGTGCTACTTCCTGTGTGCCTTTACTGGCCCCACATCTAATACACGGTCTGCTGCTATTAGAGAAGTGGTGGCCACAATTGATAGAACAGCGCCACCTCCTGGTTGCTAATGAGACAGCACGTGAGTCAGTCGAGCACTGGTGAATGGCGTCTCCTTCTTCTTTACCGGGTATGACTGTGTAATTATTTGATAATATGGCCGTCTGAGGGTTGGATGCTTCTGTGTCTGTTTCTTTGTCAAATGTCGCCTAACGCACGTGCCGCCCCAAAGGCCTCGTGCCGAGGACCACGTAACCAACAGCGGCGAGGGACGGGATGTACTGTGGCACCCCAAATACTCGCGAGACAGCTCAGCTGCAAAAAATGCAATAGAGGCATGTGTTTTTATTTCTGGTAGCATTTCTTACGTAAAGGCAATTCAGGAAGTGGGTCAGGGCCATTCAAATGGTAGAAACACATTATAGAAAGGGACTCCAGTAACAGTAACACTCTTTACCTAGGAATCCCTGCACGGCTCCTGAAGAGACTACAGACAATACAAAAGGCAGCTGCAAGACCTGACCTGCCCAGATGGACTCACATCAGGCACGCAACACCCATTGGACTCACCGGGCTTCAGCCCCGTCCTCCCCCCCCCATCATGTGTGGCAAAACGGGATGAGACAGATCCCGGGCACACACAGAGCCGCACCCCAACGTTTTATAGGTCTTTAAAAGACCATTTGAATGTTAATTAGGCATTGCAGTTGTTTCACCCCTTGTTGGAACCCTGCTGTTCCACTCTGCCTACTGATTAAAGGTTCAGCCCCCCCCCCGAAATTTTTTCTTACCCCCCCCCCCCCCCCCCCGAAATTTGACTCTAGTTGCGACTCTGACTCACATCACCCTGCATCTCAAGAGGCTGCACTGGCTCCTGATCCAGAAGAGATGCCAGTTAAAGATGCTGACCCACGCATACCAAGCCCTGTACGACGAAGGACCAGCATACATCATTAAAAGAATGACCTTTCACCAACAACCAGACACCTGTAATCTGCCTCACATTTCCTCACAGACCCCTACCGGATCCCACGATACAACAGCAGATGTGTCTCTTTCTCTCACCTGAAGCCAAAGCCTGGAACAACCTTCCCCTGCAACAAAACTATAAAGAGTCTGCCCTGGTAAATGATGGCTAGCGGCTCACAAGGAGTCCAAAGGATTCAAGTTAAACAACATTGAGCTCACCAGAACACACAATCAGGCCACACGATTGATCAAACTACATATAGAAAAATAGGTATTTTTATTCTGATTTTAGCTTCGTAGTGCATCAAAGATTTAAATAACAATACAATTTGTAACATTTCATATTTCACAAGGTTTCCTAACAACCCCACCTCACCCTCTCAACAATCATACAACATCATTCTTTCTCTTCACTTATACCTCCTTTCACATTCACACAACTAACCACACGAAACACAGTTCATACAACATCATCATAATCAATTGACAAAGAAATACATTTAGGGACCCAGGAGGGTCTTCTCGGCACGAGGCCGGAGACGCAGATCAAATTAGAAGGATCCGAAGAAACAACGCCGACGCGCGTTTCCGTGCTTGGCCTGATCTTATGGCTGCACCTTCATCAGGGCTTGTGCGTCGGTGGGGTGGGGTAGAACAGAACAGTCAAACCAGTGGCCAATCTGTAGTGTATAAAAAACACGTTTTACCATTTGCATCATGGGAACACATTATGTTGACAACATTTCAGTATTATTCTAGTTCCATTATTTGCTATGGATTAAACTTTAATTAATAAAACATGCGAACATGAGAGATATTTCATTCCAAAAGGACATCATGATACAAACATTTAGATTGTGGACGTGGTGGGCTCAAAGGTTGTTCATACACAGTAGATAAATATGGTTAACAGGTAAGTTCACACATTGGGCGAACGAATGACAAACCCCTTAGTCACATAACGTTCATACATTCACACTGGTGCCGTACTCATACTAATCAGTCATATTAGTGCAGGTTTTTTCCAACTCTGTACAAGTCCCTATGAAGAGCATAGCTGCACTCATCTACGATAAAAAAGAGCTCTTCGCATCATTTCATCCATATACTATATGAAGGATTTACCTATAAATTGAGCCAGTCTGGGTCAACAGTGGAATATCTCGTATACCGAAATCCTGGTATCAACGTTAGTGAAGACAGATACAACAGTACATCAAATGTACACCTAGAGAGTAAGGATACAATATCAACACTAAAGCAATGTTGCAAGGGAGAGAAAGTTCATATTCGCCTTGCCAGTCCAACGGAGCTCTGTATGGAATCCGCAAAATACCCACCTAATTGAAGGTTAATTTCCAGACAATGGCTCAGGCTCGGAAAGCTAGTTCCAGATATATAAAACTCTGGGGTTTAAACAAGATAAATCTCCACGGAGTAGTCAAGAGCTGCAGAACAGACAAATGGAATTCGTACGGGCCAGGCTGAATATGTAACAGGGGAGCTACATAGGTTCACACCAGATGGCATAATTCAAAGCCCCTTCTCTGATAACGGCTGGTGGGTGACTAATAATTACCGTGTGTGCGCCCAACAGGTGTCAAACGATCACAGAGATTCGTCGCAGGAACTTGTTGGCAAATCTCCAGTGCAAGGTCCGCCGGGGCACAAATACTCAGTTTCAATCAAAGGTCACGGACTGCTAAATAAGAAAAAAGAATTTTTATGGGAGTTCAAGCAGGACATGCAGCGTAGATGCTATAAAATTTCAGCCTGATTAGTACGCCAATTTCATTACAAGACCGGAGGCTACCATTATGCAAATACCTTTATTTGCTGCCCAAACATGCAGCCCTTTAAAGAATGTCATTACATCACAATAAATAGAACTTTAACAACATAACAACTAGGTTGAGCAGGCTCCTATCTTCTTCTTTTGTTCGCTGCTCTGACACAGATAAGTACTACTTTTTCTAGCATACCATTTTAACTTATTTATAGATATTTTTGGTATGTTTTAGATGACTTTTATGACTCTATTATTACTAAATATCTAATCTTTACTTACTTATTCAATTATTCGCAGAGTCTGCATTAATATTGTTTATTTAAAAAACAATTTTCTTATTAGATGTTAACATTTTCCAGTCCCTATTTATGGTCGGAATTAGCCTTTTTATTTCTGTTTTCCTTCGATCGATAGAAATTAGTTCATGGTAGGTATTCGAGTATTTTGTAACAATGGCGAAATATGTACAATCTGTTTTTTCTGAACTCTGTATGCCTGAATGAGTGAGGACCCCTAAGTGATTTAAAGCGTATCTTTTGTTAAAAAAAAGGGGAGAAATCAAAGAGAAGAACGAAACGCTGACATATATTTTTGATCTCCCGCGTCTCTTAGCAACGTAGAGATGCGGGTACGTGCCAGCTTGACGTCGGGCCCTGCGCATGCCCATTATGCTCCATTGAAAGCCTCATGCGTCTCCTAGCAACTAGCTGGGAGACACGGAGACGCGGTAATGCAGATCAGCCTCGCGCTTCAATGCGCGGTGGAGATTTGTTCAAATGCTTCTCCTGGTCTCCATGGTTACACCTTTCTAACGAGAGTGTAACGGAGACGGAGGGTACGGAGCTCTTACGAGGCCTAAATCAAAACTAACGAGAATAATAATATTTACAAAGAATTAAAACTGAAAGAAGATTTAATTCTGGAAGAGGATCGCCATCTACTGGCTTTCAACAGAATCGACGCAAGAGTTTCTCTCTTTAAGATAAGTGAAAAACTCGCGCTTACAAAGAGAGTCTTTCCCTGTAAATTATTCTAAGGATACTACCTTTATAATTAACCCTTGAGGAGGTTATTTAGACCTATAGTGCCTTTTTATTATAAATATATTGTCCTGGAAGACAACGCCAGTGATATAAATGTTTCCCCTAAGGAACCTTTGCCTGACAACATTAGAAACCTCTTTAGAGAAGAATTTAGATCTTCTATTAGAGAGGCTGTTGACGCTGCTCTCGCAAAGAAAAAAGAGAGTTTCGCCAACGGAGGAGAATTATTTCTCACTCTCGGATGGGGAATCTCCTTCAACATCTGCAAGGCAGAAAAAGGGAAAAGTACTCCAAAAGAAGAATTATTTTATTGAAGCATGCAAAAATTCATTAGAGTTTGGTGGCCCTCACGCCACAAGAGTCATTGGTGCTCCTTGCAGCACATTAGATAGACCTCAATTACTTGAGGCAGGGAGAAGAGGTGTCCCTAGCGGCACAATAGAAGGCTGTACCCACTACGGGACAAATGATTTTAATGACTATTTGGAAAGTCAACCAACAGACTATGATGACTTCGACAAATTTATCTTTGATCCTCAAGACTCTTTTGAAGATATTGATGAGGATTTAGAAAAACCTTCTACTTCTACCTCAGTCAAAGACCCATTTGGTGGGGAAATGTTTAATCCCACTACAATCCGTCATCCTCGTAGCACTGAATGGTGGCCTATGGATCATGTTGGTAAATATCGATCACAATGGGTTAGAAAACCCCTTGATATGAATACCCGTAATCTTTTAAGGAATGAATGCCCTCGTCCCTCTTTGGAGGACAAGATTTGTAATACACCTAACCTTGATCCTGACCTAATCACCTTCCTGTTCAAATCTGGAAAAGGAATCAAAAGATGTCTTAAACAAGCTCAAGATAAACTGCTTAATGTAATGGGACCACTTTCTAAAATTCTGGATATGACCGAGGAAGCTAAAGCTAATGACTCACCTATAGACATCGAAGTGCTTCGAGGATGGTCGCAACGCGCTATTTGCCTTATCGGCAATGCTAACGCGAATCTAATTACCGAATGTAGAAAGGCTGTTCTCTTAAGGATGAACCCGAAACTAGCTGATCTCTCAGCTAGTGAAGATATGTCCAACACCAAAGGGCTCTTATTCGGAGACAACTTCGTTAAAACACTCGGGAAGTATGTCTCCACCTTCAATGCCTTTAGAAGGGCACAGTCAAATATGCGTAGAGTCTTTGGAACTAGATCACTTTTTGGAAGGGCTGACAGAAGGGGACAATCTGTCAGCCGCACCTCATTCCGGTCCCAGTTTTATCAAGACACAGAGGCTATCGTCCCTATAGAGGTTTCCGTGGAAACTCAAACTTCTATCACAAAGAGGAGGGGGCTCAAGATCCCGTGGTGGCAGACCTCGATCATCCAATCAAGGAAACTACAGTAAGGACAACCCCTTCTATCCCCTTAAAGATGGCAGGAAGATTGAGACAATTCGAAAAGAATTGCCTTCGAGTTACTCAAGATCCATGGGTTTTGGAGACTGTTGTGGGATTCAAAATAGAATTTTGGGAAGAACCCTTTCAGAAAAGAGCTCCAGAGGAACTCATTTTAGACGAGGAAAATTCAAAATTAATAGATACAGAGATCTCCCAAATGTTAGAGAAAGGGGCTATTATAAAAATTATAAAAATTCCACTTTCAGAGTTAACGAAAAGCTTTCTGAGTTCTTTCTTTCTAGTCAAAAAGAAAGACAAGGGTTGGCGACCTGTTATAAATTTAAAGAATTTGAACAATTTTCTAATCTACAGACATTTCAAGATGGAAGGTATCCATCTTTTGAGGGACATTCTTTAGACCAAAGACTGGCTAGTGAAATTGGATCTGAAAGATGCCTATTTCACCATTCCCATGCACGAGGATTATTGCAGATTTCTCCGATTTACTTGGAAAGGAACTCTCTATCAGTTCCAATGTCTCCCCTTTGGTCTATCTTCAGCCCCTTCGTATTTGCATAATGTTAGCCTCCGTATGTCTTTAATGAAATCAAGATTCTCTCTTCATGTTAATTGGAGAATCGTCATTCCTAAACAAGAGATTGATAGTATCTAGTAATTACTGTGTAAGCGGCTGACCAGAGGTCACGTGGTCACAAGGGCTCGTTACAGGGGCTTGTCAGCAAAATTCTGGGGCAATAATCGCAGGTTCACAGACATTCAGTTTTAACTTCGACAGTTATTATATAGATGCTGGAAAACAACGGAACCAAAGCGGAATCGATCATTAGTAAAGGTTTCTACTAACCATGATTCCAATATATCTAAATGTAACGGATGGTTCTAAACTGCGGTACGATCTATATCAGCCTCCAAAGGGGAGACAGGTAGCTCTAGTTACTTTGTCAACTGATTATGATGATATTGTATGAACTGTGTTTCGTGTGGTTAGTTGTGTGAATGTAAAAGGAGGTATAAGTGAAGAGAAAGGATGATGTTATATGATTGTTGAGAGGGTGAGGTGGGGTTGTTAGGAAACCTTGTGAAATATGAAATGTTACAAATTGTATTGTTATTTAAATCTTTGATGCACTACGAAGCTAAAATCAGAATAAAAATACCTATTTTTCTATATGTAGTTTGATCAATCGTGTGGCCTGATTGTGTGTTCTGGTGAGCTCAATGTTGTTTAACTTGAATCCTTTGGACTCCTTGTGAGCCGCTAACCATCATTTACCAGGGCAGACTCTTTATAGTTTTGTTGCTCTTGTTTTTCTCTGCCATCTGCCCTGCATTCATTACAGGGGCCTCTCTATTCATTGGTCGACGACCTTCCCCTGCACCTTAAGAACCCTGCATCGCTCTGGGAATTCAGAAGAGGACTCAAGACCTGGTTGTTCGAATGAAAAGAGCACTGTGAAGCAGCTAGCAACTGCAGCACCTTTAGACCCTCATGGGTGATTTGCTATGCTTTATAAATCCTGATAAACATTATAAAATTGTAAAAATTGTATTATATAGCAAAACATAAATCTACGCCTTCAGAGTCTTAGGTACCATGAATCTACAGAAATGAAGAACTGTTGGCAACTAAATGCAATGCATTACTGGTAAAAAAAAAACAATAGTACATTTGTCCTAAGTAATTCAAACTAGCTCTTCATGTTGCCCAACCCCAGATGAACATCAGAGAAGGTCACAAGCATTCGTGCAAGATTGCACTTACTTTTTCTGCCTTTAGCCTTTGTTGACCATTAGAGATCGAGACAAACTGGCTTCGGTGAACTCACTCATGGTCTCTGCTGCATTCACACAAGGATGCTATCGATTCCAATGACAGTCAGAACACACAGATGCACAGATCAGGCAATCTTAAATATGAAGCGTTTATTGTCAAAAACTCATTACCTGTGGGTTCCACATGTTAGAATTAGAGACCAGGCTGTAATACTGTGCTCATTCCTCTGTTCCAGGCTGCAGATCATTTCAAGCTTTTACCACAGGCAAATGTTACCTGTGTGAACTTTATGAAGTGAAAAACCCACAGCCCAGCGTGAAAATGGCGCACAGAGTGTGCTGCTGATATGGGTGCATGAGCCAACTTGTGTCCAAGTGGATTCTACCATCCAATGCAGAAACACGGTCTAAGCATGGTTTATAGTCTCAAATATAGATGGACCCTTTGGTACATACTGACTAACAATAATAATGTATTTTCCTATGTGTTCTAGCACAAAATGTGCATGCATTCCTAGATTAGAACCTGGAACAATGATATGAACAATACACAGATCCTGAAGCAGCACAACTATCAAATGCAGCTCTTGAATTGACATAGCATGGAACAAAGAGGTTGGGTTTTAAGAGCACCTTTTGCTCAGAGTATAGTTTGTTTGAACCTATAAAATACATAATCATAGGCTCATTTTTAGAAACCTTTGATAATGAAGAACTTAGCTTTCATTGCCAACTGGACAGACATGTGTAAGTGGTAATACATGTGTGGTAAACTGATGAATGACCCAGCATCTCTGACTGCAGCTGAAGCTGAGACCTGCTCTGTGGATAATCGTCTCGCTAATTGTGGTCCTTGCTACGCAAACAAATGATGGACAGAATGCTGAATGAATCATACATTCACCCCCAGTCAAGGGATCTGGGTTAAATCCATCATTCTTTTGCTCTCCATGCCACCCCAGTTTAGACCCAGCCATATGCAAATCAGTCTTGACCCTGTGCCTCATGGGAACAGTAAAGACCGAACTGCCAAGCCAGGTCCTCCCTGGACTGGAAACAAGCTCCTGGGACCGGTTTTAGGGTATGTCACCCTTCTTCAGCCAGGCTCGCTTAAATCCAGTGGCACAGTGAGCAAAGCCCACGTCTGGGCATACCCATACCACAAAGGGCAAAAAGTGCTACGCAAACAAATGATGGACGGAATGCTGAATGAATCATACATTCACCTCCCGTCAAGAGATCTGGGTCAAATCCATCGTTCTTTTGTTCACCATGACACCCCAGTTTAGACCCAGCCATAAGCAAATCAGTCTTGACCCTGTGCCTCATGGGAACAGTGCAGCCCGAACTGCCAAGCCAGGTCCTCCCTGGACCAGACACAACCATTCTGGGACCGGTTTCAGGATATGTGACCCTTCTTCAGCCAGGGTAGCTTGAATCCAGTGGCACAGTGAGCAGGGGCCCACATCTGGGCATACCCATCTTGGCGGTTCTGCTTGTCCTAGCTCTGGTGGGATCTGGCTTTTGGCATAAGTGAATAATTTCACAGAAATATATCTTTCAGTAGATATTTTTTTGCTGAATAAATCCGTAATAACCTCAAGATTATCGAATAATTTAATTTCCCTTATCAGGACCACAAGGTGAATTTATAATAAACTCAGCTTTACAGCTACGTAGCCTTCTCTTTGTCACAACCAACAGCACTATCAATCCTTTCCAGGACCCAAAACACAACTACACCCCACACACACAAACACAAATGCATGCACGCACACACACACACCTGTGCACACACAGACCCATGCACATACGCATGCGAACACACTGACCCACGCGCACACAACACATGCATGCATGTTTGGGCATACCCCTCCCACCATTCAATGTTGATCTACCTACCATAACCAGCACTGAACATATTTTTACAGATAAGTAAACCAACAACTGTCCCTAGTGAACCAATTTGTGCAAGATTTGCCTTCACCGTTACCAGCAATGTTTGATGAGCAGGCAGCAAGAAATGCTGCCATTAATCCAGTGGCCTAATGTAAAATGATACACCCAATAGAATGTGATGAGGGGCCTCCGAGAATGCCACATCCCACAAACACTCAAAGGCCCCAGACAGAATGGAGGCTTGCTGATGCTATGTTCCTCTTGTGTCCAAGGGTCTGCAGGGGCTTGGGTTACACCCTTGCGCCAATCATTGATGTGCATGGATTTGTGTGACTTTTAATAACAACCTTCCAGATAGGCTATTTGGAGATCAATACATAAATATCCACCCAGCAATTCACTCAATCCTTTGTCCAGGGCTACAGTCATAAAATGCGGCATATCTCTGGAGACAGCTTCTACTTATGTGTCAGCATCATATAATAAGCATTGGCAATGCCAATAGATTTGCCCTTGGAAGGTTGGTTAGATGGCTAATTTCTTTTTAGATTTTTATTCAGAAGAAAGTGCCACAAAAATAAAAAATAAAAAATTGTAGCCACCCCAAAGGGGTCACCATTGCTTGTATGAAACATTTTAAATTAAAAAATCATTCCTCAATAAAGGTTGTTTTACTAGTAATTTTTTTAATTAAAAAAGCATTTCAGATGTGCTATGCATTTTATTATTATTAATATTTGTAAAGGAGAAAAGAATAAATCACCAGCTAATCAAGCACTCAAATCTTAGGCAGCTTCGATGTTATGATGTGACCTAAACACTTTATAACTTTGAAAAGATACAGAAAATAAGGAGTCCATCAGATCTTCAGAAGCCACCATAATCCCCTAATGATGGCGGAGTTAAGGTTGGTTCCGTGGTTGGGATTCTAATGGTGTCTTTGGGGGGTTCTAGCAGGGCTCCCTTCCCCCTGGGCCACAGCTATGGGGCCTAGGGCCCCCCCTTAACATTGATGCACTGTTTGGCAGGTATTTAATTATTTTATTTTTATTTATTTTAAGGTTTGATAGAGCGGGAACATGACCCGTGAGGGTATCAGAATGCTTTACTGATACAATAGAGTAATACAGGGTCACGGGAGGTCATAGCACAACAAAAAACAGGTAACACGATAAACATTAGTACATGGGAGAGCTTACAGAAAATCAGGGGGATGAAAGGTGGGACAGGGTAGCAAACAGGTACTGTACCTGGGGGATAGGATAGGCTACACAGCAGGACAAATATAATACAATGAACATGAAAGGTAATGTACAAGGACGCAGGATACAGCAATAGTCTCACAGGAGGCTGAGGGAACGAGATTAGCCAAGGAATTTACCAATGAGAAAGGCCGTGGCCTCTTTTTTGAAGCGAGCAAAGGAAGGGATTTTTCTAATGTCGGGAGGGAGGGAGTTCCATATTCTTGGTGCAGTTCCAGTGAATGCCCGATTGTAAGTTTTTATTCTCCTTAAGCGTGCAGGCCGCAGTAGAAGGGCCTTGGTCGATCTTGAGTTTCTGTTTCCTACAGATAACACAAGCTTCTGTGCGAGATACGCAGGGGAGTTAGAGTGAAGGGCCTTGTGCATGATGCATGCCAGCTTGAGGTGAATCCTCGCCTCGAAGGGGAGCCAGTTTAACGCTTTCAAGTGAGGAGTGATGTGATCGAATTATTTTGAGCCTGTAAGTAGTCTGGCGGCTGCATTGAGGCAGGCTTTTAAGGGTGCCAGCGAGATCTTAGGTAAGCGAGAGAGGGTGGAGCAACCGTATTCCAGTCGAGAGATGACTGATGATTAGACAGCGAGTTTTAGGTCCGGAGCGTCTAGAAAGGGTTTCAATTTCCATAAGTAGCTCAGGTGGAATCTGGCCGATTTTGCCATTGTTTTGATGTGATCTCCCATATTTAGGTTATAATCCAAGGTAATTCCCAGAGATTTGGCTGAATTCACAATGGTCGGTGAACAGTTTAAGGCTGTGATGGCATTAATCCATGTCTGGATGTAGGGGTTGTTCTTGGGTGGGGAGATTAGAAGGAACTCAGTTTTCTTGGCATTTAGTTTTAGTTGATTGGAGGAGAGCCATCTGACGGTCAGCTTCAGGGCTTAATTCAGGGTGAGGATCTCTGCAAGAGATGAGATTTTTATACAGATCTGAGTGTCATCAGCGTACATATGGAAGGAGATATTTGCATTGGGCAGGACTTCGGCAAGGGGTTCCATATAAAGATTGAAGAGGGTGGGGGACAACGTTAATCCCTGAGGGACTCCCACCGTGACCACGGAGGGAGTGGACAGTTTGCCATTGACTAGACATCTCTGAGATCGGTTATGGAGGTAGGATCTGAACCAGTCGAGGACTGTGCCTTCTAATCCCATCCTGAGTTTAAGGCGTTCGAGTAGCATCACATGGTTGACCGTGTCGAAGGCCGATGATAGATCAAGGAGGATCAGGAGACAGGTTTTGTCTTGGTCAAGGGCTTGAAGAGCGTCATCAAATATGTGGAGCATGGTTGTTTCGGCGCTGTGCCCCGGTCGGAATCCTGATTGACAGACATCGAGTAGATGGTAGTTGTTGATGTGGTGACTTAGCTGTAATTATACACACTTTTCCAGCACTTTTGTGTGGTAAATAATATTACCGGGACTATTTTTCCATACATTAATAACAATAAGAATAGCTCATAAAAAATGAGAGGCAGAGTCCGTGGTATCTGAGTCATACGGGCTTTAATTAAGATGACTCGAGTCAACGAGAATCGGGTTCCATCACCACTAAGGTTCAGGAAGGGATATCTAACGTTTTATTAACATCACACATTATATATAGTCAAATCGTACAATTGCAGTGAATACAGTAGGCGGAACAAGTGAAAAGAGAGAGAGATAAGAACATATGGGCGTAAAAGAAGGCGTGTAAGGAGGCGTACACGTAGGTGTGCACTTGATGACTCATAGAGGTGTCACAGGTGGGTGGATGCATAGAGAGAATTTGCAGGGTCAGCAGAAACCTTTACCCTACATGTGTGCGCAACTGAACATGACGTGTGATTGACGTGTAACTGGGGAGAACTGGGGGGGTGACTTTAGCACCAGTAGAGGAGTCTGGAGTCTGGGATGTCAGAACGACCTGCACCCTTGGCATATCTGATATCTCATGTTTGGAGGATGTATTGTCTGAAGTAAAGGTCTCTCGAGCAGAGGCCGTTCATCACTGAATGCTAGTGCGTGCATATATTTCTTCATGCAATGCACGGGGCCATGGGCATACTATGGCAACGGGTTCAGTAAATCACTTGCATGGAGACAGGAGGGCTGGGCCCCATGCTCTTGCAGGCGGAATATGTTTACCTATTTCACTAGACTGGAATGTGTTTTTGCGGAGGCTGAGCAGATAACTTGTAGGCAAAATACCATCTTGGCAGGCAGGCCAGGCCGGGCCGGGCACCTCTCGGCTGGGCAGGGAGTGGGGGAGAGGTCAGGGATGCATACCAAAGCTGCAGTGTTCAGAGACAGAAGAGGCTCGGAGCCTGAATTCAGGGCCTGGCTCGGCTGAGCCACAAAAACGTGTGCTTTGCGATATTTAAAAGTGCACCATGTAAATGCATTGGAAACTTAGGCCTCAGTGCGGAATTCATACTACGTACATGGAAGGCCTACCAACTGACATGCTAACATTGAACGGAAATGCAGGGGCATTATCATGACAAGCACGGGAAGGGAATTACATGAACATACATAGGGCACGGTTGCATGGATAGGGTGCGAGTGGGGGACACACCGACCATATGAAATTTTTAATTCCTCATTCCCTCCTTGTTCCCTACTGCGCCCTTTAGGATATATCTATTTTCATAAGACCATCTATCTGTTCGTATAACATCATTTGCTTGTCCTTTTTCATTCGAGCACGGGAACGTGAACGTGGACGGGGAATGCAAGCAGTGGCACACTAGCCGCAAATCGCTGGGCCACATTGCAGACAGAGACAGCAACTGAATAATATGAGCAGTATTATTCCTAGGAATGACAATACTTTCCATCCCCAGGCTGATATCACACTCCAGAGCCAACCGGACCAAGTCCAGGTGCCAGGATTCTGGTGTATCTGGTGAGCTATTTTATGGAGCCTTGTTATTGCTGCATACACTGATGGTGCGTTATTAGGAATAAACACACAACAACTGGAGCCGATCACTCTACAAGCTCCGCCCCTATCGGCCAGGATGACGTCAAGAACAAGGCGGTTCTGAAGAACAACAAGTCTCATAGCAGACTGCTCTTCGGTTAAGTTACCTAAGGCAGAAGTAGTCTCATTCACTACTGCTTCCAAAGTTCTGGTTAATCTACGTATTAATTTACTATTTTGAATGGGACCTATGAAAAAAAAGAATCCTTTATTGAAATCTGTATATTGCTCCAATGTTGTCTCAGTCTGATCAACAATTGGGGACTCGATCTCCCTCTTGTGCCTTACATGTTCGAGTCGGGAATCTCGATGATAATTAGATGGGGCTAGAAAAACTGGTGGCAATAGGAACGCAATATAACATGTTCCACCCCAGTCTAAGGGCAAACGTACATAAGCTGTCTGACCACAAATAAAATAGGAATGACGGGAAGTTTTGAAAGTAGACTTTCCTTTATCACTGAATTCGACTACAGTATTACAATCACTGTGTCCTAGATGCACTGAACCATTCTTTCTAACGCATAATTCTCCTTTTACTGGTAAGACGATTATAAACGGCACATCTGAATTAGTCTCAGACTGGACGTTCAGGATCATGAGGTTAAGGGAAAAATTTCCTAATCCATACACTTCATTTTCTAGATCGGTTCCCGTCCTTTGGGGAAGACCATCCTTGTCTGGAAAACATGCTTTATTCATAACTGTGTTCAGGTCCCCCCATATCCACTCGCCTTGGGAAACTGTGGGCTTACTGTCTAATGAGGACATTAAAGCAAACCATGCTCCGCACGAACCATTGTGCGAAAACGGATAAGGAAAAAGGGGCAGAGCTCCCTTTATTTTCTAGTAGGGTGGGAGTCGGCCACATATACGGCCACATATGCAATGTCACAATTCGTGACATTGCTGGTCTGTGAGAATGGTGTAACATTCGGATAAAGGTGTTGTTGCGCAGTGCTAGTCGATAGGATAGTTCGTGAGGTGGCAGGTCACTGAATGTGTGCTCTACAGTGTCATTGAAAGAAGAATGTACACGTGAACCAAGAGGAGGAAAGAAAACATGTAGCGTCAAGCTTATACATATAATCGATATACTTAGAAAAAACATGATAATCAAAGTAATAATACATCTGCTGCATAGGTTTTTGCAATATTTGTCTTTCATTTCATTTCGCCTATCTCTCTCACTATTTGGGTCTATGGTCTCATACATGTCAGGAACCTGTCTAACCGCTTCACCCGAGGGGGACTTAAACAATTAAACGCTGTCTGACTTACTAGACCGTAGCTTGGACCGATACTCCTGCTGCGGAGTTGTTTCTAGCAAAGGGAGTTTAGTGTCAATATCAGTACTGTTCTCAGAGACTTTCGCAAAACAGTCTTTGGAATCCTTTCCCGAGCCAAGTCCATAAAACCTTTTCATGTGGTGGGCATGGATCCAGCCCTTGCGACCTTCCACTTTAATAGCCGTCCTCGTCGTCAGTAATACAAGCTTCGGTGACTTCCAACGTGGCTCCAGTGGCCCCGACCTGTGGAAGTTTCTCACTAAGACCAGATCGCCAGGAAGGATGGCGTGGTCTTTAACCTGGGTGTTGTCTGGGAAAGCGGCAGCAACCTGTGAACGACAAGAGAGTAGTGCAGACATCAAGGAAGCCAGGTAATCTGTCAGCATATTACTGTCAACATCTGTGATTTTTTTCGGCATAGGCGTACCCCACATATTTGGCGGTGTACCGAAAACTACCTCATAAGGAGATAGTCCTGTTCTGGAATGAGCTACCATACGCATGTAAAAGAGGGCAACCGGCATGGCTACCATCCAGTCTACGCCTTTTTCTGCACAGACCTTCGCTAGTCGTGTTTTTAAAGTCTGATTGTGACGTTCTACGAGGCCAGCTGCCTCGGGGTGTCGTACGCAATGGAATTTCCACTGGTACCCTAACAGGAGAGATACTTGTTTCATTAATTCAGAGGAGAATGGCTGTCCATTATCTGAGTACACAACACGGGGCGAGCTGTATCGCGGGAAGAACTCACGGACCAATTGCTTGGCAGTGGTCACAGCAGTGTAATCTGGGACTGGGTACGCTTCTGTCCATCGGGATAGGGCACATACAACTACGAGGACATACTTGAATCCTCGGCATCTGTCCATCTGGATATAATCCATCTGGAGGACTTCAAAAGGGTGGTCAGGAGGATGAAATCCACCTTGTTCCACGGGAATACCTTTGCCTGGATTGAACTGACAACAGATCATACAGGTACGTACTTTCTGTTTCGCTGCTGCACGTAAATGTTTGTTGAACCAAATGTTCTGTATACTGTCTAACATGGCTTTTTCTCCTAAGTGTGCTGGACTATGTGCTGTATTTATGATAGCTTGAACCATGGAGTCCGGGAGAAACCATTTGGATTTTCCCTTTGTCATCCATCCCTGATCGGTTTGCACCCCTCCTTGTTCAGTCCATTTCTTGATTTCGTCTGGAGTGGCATGTGTCTGTATGTCGAGTACATCTTGTGAGGGATCCCTGACTGTCATACAATTTGTCTGTGATGGTACTTCAGTCTTTGTCGTGTCTGTTGTATGAGTCTGAGCTGTAAGTTTAGCTGTTCGATCTGCCAGGTCATTACCTTGGAAAATAGTGTCAGTGACTTTAGTATGTGCTTTGCACTTCATGATGGCTATTGCTGTAGGCAGGTGTATCGCGTCTAATAGAGCTTGAATGAGGGGACCATGCTGTATCTTGGCTCCGTGGGAGGTCAGAAAACCTCTCTCTTGCCAGAGGACACCGAAGTCGTGAACGACTCTGAATGCGTACTGTGAGTCTGTGTATATGTTTACTTTCAGATTCTTGGCTCGTATACAGGCTTGAGTCAGAGCAATGAGCTCGGCTGCTTGGGCAGACAAGGTGTCAATTCGCTGTGTTTCTATGACTTCATTCTCGGTGGTCACTGCATATGCGGCCACTAACTCTCCTGTGCTTGTTCTCATACATGAACCATCCACATAAAGTGTCAGGTCTGGGTCGGGCAATGCAATGTCTGTCAAGTCTTGTCTTGGCTTCGTCACTGTGTTAATGACATCCACACAGTCATGTGGTGCAGGATCTGCAGTGTTCGAGGGCAAAAGTGTAGCAGGGTTTAAAATGTTACAACGTCTGATCTCTATGTGTGGCTGGAACAGTGTCAATTCATATCCTGTCAATCTTGCTATAGTCAGGTGTTGTGTCTGTGTCCTGTTTAAGAGAACTTCCACTGAGTGTGGAACCTGTACTGTCAGGGAATGTCCTAACACTATGGAATCGCTTTGTCTGATTGATAGCGCTGTTGCTGCAACTGATTTTAGGCATGCAGGCAGAGCCTGGGCCACTGGATCCAATGTACTATGAAAGTAAGCACAAGGCTTGTGTTTTCCTGCTTGATCTTGTGTGAGAACAGATAATGCTGTACCGTCGCGTTCATTGACAAAAAGTGTAAAAGGTTTGCTGTAACATGGTGTCGCTAAAACAG
This sequence comes from Lissotriton vulgaris, assembly GCF_964263255.1. Taxonomy (NCBI): domain Eukaryota; kingdom Metazoa; phylum Chordata; class Amphibia; order Caudata; family Salamandridae; genus Lissotriton; species Lissotriton vulgaris. The sequence goes on along the minus strand of NW_028242236.1, from coordinate 20,615 downwards.
GTGCTTGACATAGAGCTTTCTTTAGTTCACCAAAAGCAAGTGTATTTTCCTGAGTCCAAGGGAGGACAGTCGAAGTCGCTGCCTACTGTGTTGTCAACTGTATAAGTGGTTTGGCTAGATATGCATACTGAGGAATCCATTGTCTGCAGTAAGAAGTGAGGCCAATGAAGGCCCGTACTTCCTTTTGTGTCTTGGGCTGTGGAAGATGTGCAATTAACTGGATGCGGGCAGGTGTCAACTGTCAACCCCTTTTGGACAGCAAGTGCCCAAGGTATACCACTTGCTGGGCACAGAATTGTAGCTTTGAAGGGGACACTTTGTGCCCATTTTCTGCCAGGAAGTATAAGACTGTCAGTGATGCACGTTCTCAGTCTCGTTCTGTCCGTGCTGTGATCAATAGATCATCAACGTATTGGAGCAGTGCATTGTCAGTAGGCATGTGAATACTGTCTAGCTGTCTTTTCAATGCTTGACTGTAAATACTAGGGCTTTCTGTGAACCCTTGAGGAGCTCTCGCAAATTTGAAGCTTCGGCCATTTAAACAGAATCCAAAGAGGTACTGGGTTTCCGGATGGATTGGGACACTAAAGAAAGCGTTCTTGAGATCAATTACAGTGAAGAACGCTGCTTCGGAATCAATGGCAGTCAGTAGAGAAGAAATGTCTGGGACCACTGGGTACTGGGGTATTATGCATTTGTTCAATTCTCGAAGGTCAATCACCAGTCTATAGACCGGTGGTGCATTCGGGTCCGTTCGTTTAAGGATCGGAATGATACGAGAATTACATACATTGGAGTCAGTTTCTACAACCACCCCTTGTGCAATGAGTTCATCAACAATTTTCAGTAAAGCAACTACAGCCTCAGGTGGTAACTTGTATTGTCGGATTCGTGGTAGTACAACTCCTGGCTTGAGTGTGACACGGTATGGTGTAATGTGCATGTAACCTACATCAGTCGGACCTTGCGCCCATAAATGCTGGGGTACATTCTGAAGTCTGGGATCAAAATCTCTCAATACATAATGTCCTTTAAAATCACGTAAAAACAATCTCACTCCTTCCGGAGAACAACAAATCACTGCTCCTAGTTCTTTCAACGTTTTAATACCAAGTAAGTTTTCTGGACATGATTTTGTAAGCAGCAAATCTGTAGTGCGGGACAATGGACCAACTTCTAGTGAAACTGGCTTTGACACTTCATTAACAATAGGCTTTCCTGAAAATCCCAGGGAAATATTCTGTGAGCCTGAGAGGGGTACCCCTGGAACCTCGTCATGACTGATGGTAGTTCTGCTCGCCCCTGTATCAATCAGAAACTTTCTGTCTTTTCCTAAAACCTGACTATGTACATAGGGACCTTCTTGATCTACAGGAACCTCAATAAGGGGCAAGCCAACTTCCCTCTCTAGGCTGTTTCATGAATACTGTTGATAATCTGGATAATCTGACTGTGCATACTGGTACATTTGTTGCGTGACATGTTGTGTGGCAGCAATGGGTTGGGGCACAGCCACTGTCTGTTGTGCATTCTGTGGAGTTTGCGTGTTTTGCGGGATGTGTTCCTGTCTAGGAGGACGCGGTCTTTCTTTCGTCTTGCCTGTGGCTATATTGTGTTTCAGGACAGCACATTCATTTATATAGTGACCTGGCTGTTTACAATAGTTGCAGTTCCCTTTGACAGGTGCCGCGCCATTTCTCTGACCATCCGCGGCTGGAACTGATTGGGCAACTAGTACTTTCATTTTCGTGTCTTTCATGCGTCTCTTTTCGTGTTCCTGTTCCTCTCTAATTCTGTTCTGGTGATACTGTAACATTTGTAACATTTGGGAAGGGTTATTCGCTTGCCAGGTACTCTCAACTTTCAAAACTCTATTTTTAATCTGCGGTAAGGAATTCTCTACCAATTTGGTTACAAAGAGATGTGGGTATGATTCACTACTTGTCTTCAGGCCACTATTAATAAGGAAACATTTTTCAAATCTAGAATAGAAATCACTAGTGTCTTCATCTTGTTTCTGTTTGCAGGCTGAAATAGCATCCCAATCATCCTTTTTAGTTGTCAATAATCTTGGCAGAACCTGTATCAATAACTCGGGTAGTTCTTTAGCTCTGTCCCCGAGGCCAGTACCAGGGGTTCGTGTATTATCTTCGTTTTCTAATTCTGTCCAGCTAATCTTCTTCTCTCCCACCTCCCATTCTTTTTCTTTAAGTTTTTCGTAAATGCCCGCTGGCAACAGTACTTTTAACATTTTAATCGTGTCAGCATAGGTATACTCCCCCATGCGGAGCATGTCTTTTAATTCACGGTGGAACCCTGCTGGATCTTTGTCGTGACAGGGTAGTAATTTTTTCATTTCCAATAATTCCATTTTCGTCAAGGGTGTGTAAACGTATACTCGTTGAAGGGTACCCGCGTCATTTCTAACGGGATGAACCTCTCGTAAGGGGTTCTGTCTGTCTATGTAAAAGGTCTTTCTTTCTCCACGTGAAGCAGGAATAAAATGTGGGGTCAGGAAAGTCATGTATTTATGTTGTTGTTCTAGTATGACATTAATTAAATCGGTACCTAGGCCTCTCCATCTTACTAGGAGTAAATCGTCCAATAAATTATATAGGGGACCTGGATCAGAATGCTGACTTTCGTACAATGTGATGAGGTGTTGAATCATGTAAATACCAGCTAAACGCTGTTCTTCCGGGGAGAGGCTCAAAAATGCTTGCGCTACTGTATCATCTTTATATATGGTAGAATTTCCAGCCCATTGGACTGCTGACCGGGCTAGTTCCTGTTCATGCATAGTACTAAGTTCACTATGTCCTACTCGTTTTTTCAGTGCTTGGTCAGTGGCTTGAAATAGATGTTCAAGAGAATATCGTTCTGGTATGGGAGAGAGAGAATGTTTACTGTGTTCTAGGCGTATGGGTCTATCAAACGGTCTATCCAACGGTCTTGCCCTACCTACGTAATGTATTTTACTGGTCTCATCAGTTACTAAATCATCCTCCTCTGAGACTTCATCGTCTTCTTTCTCCGCTTCCTTTTCGGCCTGTTCTCTCTGGTGTATCTCAACAATTTATTTACGGATTTTTCTGTACATGGCTTCTACACAATTCTGTTTATCATGTTTACCAGCAGCTATGTTGTCACTCCAGTTTGTCAGGACTTTAATAATTTCTTTATTTTTACTTGGCTGGTCTTGTTCCCTTATCAAACAATTAATCAAAAACTGTAAGAGCATACGTTGAAGCTCCACTTTCCTATGTGCCATGGCCTCGTGAACACTTTCTGGTCCCTCCCCCGTTCTAATGAAATGGTATATTTTATCTAAGTGGTCTTTCATGTCCAGTAGGATACTCAAATAGTTTGCAACGCGTCTTACACGTAATGAGTATATGAGCATTGAACCTTCACCTGGTACTGGATCATATATACAATCAGTAAGGTACTGTCTAAGGGTTGCGTATGTGGCTGCTTTTGGCGTGCGCTGTAATGCTAGATCTCGTAGCGATGATCGTTTTAACTGAGGCGGGGTGGAGGGGCCTCCTCCTCCCACCGCTGCTAGACTTGAGTCGCCTTGACTTGAGTCGTCTTTTAGTGTCAGTGCTGCCGCTGCTACTGCGGATCGATCTTGTGTTACGGGTGGTGGCAATTTAAAAGGGTTAGTAGGTGGTGTCTCCACGACAGTGTGACTTTCTGGAGGGACAAGAGTAGTAGTAGGAGGATTAGTTGGAGTATTAGTTAAATTGGCAGGAACGATAGGGTTGGGAGGAGAATTAGTAGGTGGTACACGTACATTTACATACTCTGGAGCAGCTTCATCTAAATAGGAGGAAAGAAAAATGTCCGCTGCGGTCTGTTTGTGACTACGGATTTTAGTCGGGACCAATGGTGCGGCAAGTTATTGGGTACTTCCGGGGTCACTTTAGGTAGGCCCTCGGCGAGAAGGGGGTAGATGCCTTTAATAAGGGCATTTCTTTGTCGGTCTAATTGTTCTGCTCTAACTCGTTCACCTTCTTCTAGTAGTTCTTTTTCTTTGGCTTTTTCTGATGCTTCTCTACTTCTCTCTGCTTTCTGAATTTCTTTCTCTGTTCTTCTATGCGCTTCTTTACGCCACAATTCTATGGCCTCTTTCTGGGATTGTCTGGCTTTCATTTTCCAAAGTGCTTCTTCTACTCTCATGATGCAATCAGCATCCCATGTCCCTGAGACAGGCCATCAATATTTCTCTTCCAGATCTTTAGTGTAGTCTACCCATAAATCTAAGTACAGTATGGCATCTAAGCCATGCTTATGGTACATAAAATGTCCAGGAGTGTCCCTAGGCGGGACGGGAACTGCCTCTTCGAGTATCCCTTTCCTGGTTCCTATCTGACGTAACTTCGAAAACAGTGGCATGTTTGAACTGGCCTGAACGAAAACACATTAAGCACAATAATAAATTGCAAACAATCATTCATACCACGACATTAAAACCTTGCGAACAGATACTACCTGGTACTTAGAATAACAGGATTCTGAAAACCTCGAAATACAACACTAGAATACTGGATGCACTGCTGGAACAGTACAGTCATACCGGTCCCATAAAGAGACACGTCATACCGCATCCACCTAGATGGACACGTCTTTACCGGATCTGTGTACCCAGACCCGTCTTGATCGGGCTCAAATAACTGAACCCGTCTATATGCGTTCCCAACAACGGTACTCACCGGGAAGCAAAACTGAAGGCCTCGGAAACTTGATACTGGACTGGACTGGACTGCTACGGCTTCTTGCTGCTACGCATGCGCCTCGGAACAGGTGGGCCTCCGGATACCTCGGACCTTGCTCTCTCGGCTTGGGCTCTGGTCGGGACAGTCCGCAATCCTCACCGCCTCGTGTGGATGCCTGGTCGCAGTCTCCGTCTCCTCCGTGGGCCTGAGGGAGTTAGCAGGAAAACCTGCGGATGTGCACAGATGGGTCCGTCACGGCTGTAGAAGGGGTCAGGGGGCTGCGCTTACATCGCCGGCGCGTGGGGAAGGGGACTCGTCCCTATTCGGGCGCCAGATTATGTGGTAAATGATATTACCGGGACTATTTTTCCATACATTATTAACAATAAGAATAGCTCATACAAAATGAGAGGCAGAGTCCGTGGTATCTGAGTCATACGGGCTTTAATTAAGATGACTCGAGTCAACGAGAATCAGGTTCCATCACCACTAAGGTTCAGGAAGGGATATCTAACGTTTTATTAACATCACACATTATATATAGTCAAATCGTACAATTGCAGTGAATACAGTAGGCGGAACAAGTGAAAAGAGAGAGAGATAAGAACATATGGGCGTAAAAGAAGGCGTTTAAGGAGGCGTACACGTAGGTGTGCACTTCATGACTCATAGAGGTGTCACAGGTGGGTGGATGCATAGAGAGAATTTGCAGGGTCAGCAGAAACCTTTACCCTACATGTGTGCGCAACTGAACATGACGTGTGATTGACGTGTAACTGGGGAGAACTGGGGGGGTGACTTTAGCACCAGTAGAGGAGTCTGGAGTCTGGGATGTCAGAACGACCTGCACCCTTGGCATATCTGATATCCCATGTTTGGAGGATGTATTGTCTGAAGTAAAGGTCTCTCGAGCAGAGGCCGTTCATCACTGAATGCTAGTGCGTGCATATATTTCTTCATGCAATGCACTGGGCCATGGGCATACTATGGCAACGGGTTCAGTAAATCACTTGCATGGAGACAGGAGGGCTGGGCCCCATGCTCTTGCAGGCGGAATATGTTTACCTATTTCACTAGACTGGAATGTGTTTTTGCGGAGGCTGAGCAGATAACTTGTAGGCAAAATACCGTCTTGGCAGGCAGGCCAGGCCGGGCCGGGCACCTCTCGGCTGGGCAGGGAGTGGGGGAGAGGACAAGGATGCATACCAAAGCTGCAGTGTTCAGAGACAGAAGAGGCTCGGAGCCTGAATTCAGGGCCTGGCTTGGCTGAGCCACAAAAACGTGTGCTTTGCGATATTTAAAAGTGCACCATGTAAATGCATTGGAAACGTAGGCATCAGTGCGGAATTCATACTACATACATGGAAGGCCTACCAACTGACATGCTAACATTGAACGGAAATGCAGGGGCATTATCATGACAAGCACGGGAAGGGAATTACATGAACATACATAGGGCACGGGTGCATGGATAGGTTGCGAGTGGGGGACACACCGACCATATGACATTTTTAATTCCTCATTCGCCTGGAGCGGAATGTTGGAAATTGGTCTAAAGTTGTCTTGGGAGGCTGGGTCCAGCCACGTTTTTTTCAGAATGGTTAGGACTTGGCTTGTTTTCAGCGAGGTCGGTATTGATCCCTGTCGTAGGGAGGCATTGATGATTGCAGTCCAGCTAGGAATGATGGATTTGGTAACGGTCGCGAGACAGTTTGAAGGGTGCGGGTCATTGAAGTGGTTGTTGGGGATCAGGGAGGCATAGATTTTCACGACAACGACTTCTTCATAGGATGCAAATTCGAACCAGTGAGCTAAATTTTTTGGTAAGGATCGTGGCGGCAACGAAGGAGGAGGCAAAGGGTCAAAGTTCGGAGGGGGGAAGGAGGCGGCCTTGAGTTCAGTATCTAAGGTTTTGATTTTGTTTGTGAAAAATGAGGAGAAAACCTCAGTGGAGATGAGATACTTGGGGTTTTTGTCATTCACTCTTTTGGACAGTTTGCACAATTGTAGTTTAACCTTCTCAAAGAGTTTGCGAGGTCTGTTCTGGGCATTTCTTAGTTCCGCTCTGAAGAATTCTTTTTTTGAGTTGACGATGTTCTTGTTGTAGATATTTCTGGCCTTGCGAAGGAGTTTCAGGTGGTCTGTTGAGGGGTGCTGTCTCCAGGTTTGTTCATGATGTCAGAGGGATCTTCTCTCGTCGTTGAGGGAACCAATGAACCATGGGTTTTTATCTCTGACATGAGTTATTTTTAGTTTAAGAGGGGCTAGGTCATCCAAGATGCTTGACATAGTAGCCGAGTAATGATCATTGAGGTCACTGACCAAGGTGATGTGGGGGGGGGTGGGGGGTGGTAGGTCAGTTTTGCAGCGGATCTCAAGCTTGTTGATGTCTAGGTTTTTGGTGTCTCTGACCCAGCATTTTGGGAGTACCTGTTGTGGTGTCCTTGTCTTGCGTGTGCTAGGTAACAGAAAGGCGATGGTATGGTGGTCAGACCAGTCACAGGGCTCTATTGAGGTGAGCTTGACAGTGGTTTCCTTAGAGATGATCCAGTCAAGAGTGGCTCCTTTTGAGTGGGTTGGGAGAGGGCAAGCTTAGGTCAGGGCTAGATCGGCCAAGAGGTCTTTAATGGCATTGACATGGGGATCCTTAAGACAATTCCAGTGCAGGTTGAAATCGCAGAGGAAAATGTCCTTTGAGTTAGGGGAGTTCTTAGTCTAATGCAGCCTGCAGCCGATGGATGCAGGCAATTCCGCCTCCTTTTTTGTTATGTGGTCTGTGGAGCCTGACAATGTTGAAGTTAGGGGGATTAAGAGGTCGAGGCATGGGGATGAGGATTCATTAAGCCATGATTCGCCATGATTCTTTTAGAACGGCTATGTCGGTGTTGTTGTTCAGAATGAGTGCGGCGACATCGGCCGCATGCTTCACTGCAGAATGACAGTTGATTAAGAGACCCATCAGCGCAGGGAGAGGAGTGGTGGCGATGGTCAGGACGGACAAGGGCACTGGCGTAAGGTTGCTTCTGAGCATTCTTCTATTACTGGGGGGGCCGATCTGTGTGGGTCAATGGCTACCGTGTGGATGGGGTGTGCGGCACTCACGTCACTCACATCAGGTAGATAGGGAGAAATAGGGGCTGTGTTCAGGCCCAGAAGGAGGTCCTGGATTTCATTTTTGGTGAGATCTAGTGGATTATTTGTGGGGAGGGAGAGGTTGTAGGAGAGGGCGAGGTCAAAGGTTTCCTCCTCGGACAGGCAGCTAGTGTGCTTGTGAGGGCGCAGATGTCTTGAGGTAGTTGGTAGTGGTCATTTGGGGAGCTCTGGGATTAGAAGGGAAGCAGTCTGGGGCATGAGCTTTGCAAAGAAGAGTTCATTGAGGTTGAGGAGTTTTGTAAGATCGAGGATGGAGGAATGGAGGTTCTGAATTATTATGGAAGCTCTGGATTACAAGGAAATTATGTCTGCAGAGTGGGGTGTGGGAGGGCACTGGTGGACTGAACTGGGAGTCATCGGAGAGGTGGCTTGAGTGTTAGAAGTGTAGGCCTGATCTGGTACAATAGGAGTCATTGAGGGGTGTGGGGCTTGGTGGCTAGGATGGAATGTGTCTGGGGTCGGAGCGGGTTTGATCTGCTATAGCCCAGGTCACTGGTGACGTAGAGGTAGTGGTCCTGGAGATCGAGGAGGGAGCACGGAGGGAGGGGGTCAAAGGTTCAGTGTTAGGTTCGCTCAGGGCGGTTGAAGGCGGCCTGTTAGGGTTAAGGTGCAATGTGATGGGAGCCGTGGATTCCGAGTGGGAAGCGTGGGAGGGTGGACTCATGTGGAGGGATGGACTCGGGTCCATAGCGTTAGGGAAGATTGTAGGCGTAGTAATGGGATTCGGGTGTTCTGTATTGGGCAAGGGGGTAGGTGTACGGTTTGGTCGGGTGTTGGTCGGCGACCCTGTGTCTTGCACATAGTTACGGAGAGTAATGAAAAGCTCTGAGAATTGTTCCAGGTTTTTAGGTGAGGCTTGGGTCAGTACAATGCCGCTTTTGTAGAGGGTGATGATGAGGTCAGCTCGAAAAGTTGTTGAAGGCGCTATTGTGAGCTTAGTGCCGTAGGGAATGAACATGGATGAGTGAACATTAAGGAATAGTGAGAAAGTGTTACGCCAAGCAGAGATTCTTCTGGAGTAAAAAACCAGGTCATGGGTGACGGTGCCTAAGTCCGCACAGAAAAGTAGGTCCGCAATCAGTGTCTCGGGATGGTTTTTCAGGGTAAGGTGTTTTAAGGCTTTTGAGGCATTTTTTGGGAGGTTTGGAGGGTAGGCCAGTGTGAAAGCGTTTGAACCTTAGGCGGTAAAAGCAGGGCCAACCATGATGGCTAGGGATGGGTATGCACGAAGCAAACTGTATCAGTGAGCATCCGACATTGGGGTCATCATCAAATAGTTGTTATGCATTAAAAGTAGTCTTAAGATTTAAATAAGAGTGAGTAGACCACTTTCAGATTGAGGAGAGGTAGAGAGCGGTCATTTTCCAGTTGCCGTGAGTAGTAAGAGGTGAAGATGCCTGTCGTCATTTGAATCTGCATGTTGGGTTAGTGCCACTGCAAGATGACCGCCACAGAGATAGAGGAGAGAGTAGTCCTCTTTCAGTTGCAGTGAGAAGTGAATAAGCAGTCCTCTTTCTGTTTCTGTTACTGTTGCTGCAGTAAGGGTTTGTGCAGGCTTCTTTCTGTGGAGGCAGTTTGCCTAACAGCGCAGTCCTCTTTCTATGGGCACTGATTAGGGGCAGCCATTTTGTTTCAAGTCGGGCTTAAAACAACAACAACATGGTGAATTCGAGCAGAAAATGTTATTCCCCACTTTTACTTGGCTGAAAGTTTGTGTGAAACTATTAACCAATTTATTTGTTTTCTTTGTTTTCTTTAAGCTAAAAGCAATAGTCACAAAAAAATCAAGCACGCAAAAAACACTCAGTGTTGGAGTGAGTGAGTGCGCCTCGCACCCACTCTGCTGCCGTCTGCCCCAGAAAGTAATCGACAAGCGGAGATGCTGACAGACAGCTCTGAGAGCACTCTGAGGGCAGGCGACGGTGCAGCAAGGGAGAGAGAGCAGCAGGCTGACACGAAAGTTGCACCTCAATCCCTTTCCCTGGTAATGACCACGGGAGCGCTGGGAGAGGTGGGAGGGTTGTGCGGGCCGCCGCAAAATCAGTCAGGAGGCACAGTCTTTCGGGAGCGGGAGGGGGAGGCTGGGGGCCACCCTTACCTTGATCCTCGCCAGTAATGAGCTGCTGGAGCCTTCCTGTGCAGAGACGTCCAACGTGAAACCTCAGGACTTCGGCAGGGAGGGTAGCCGGAGGTTGTGGTGACTTCCGCAGGCAGGACTCGTCGGGCGAAAACAGCGCTGGCGGTCGCTCCGTTTAATGTTTGTACGGTGCAGGGAGGTTTAAAAACATCCATTTTACAAGCTGCCATTATAAAATGGATGTTTCCGGCTGCCCTGTGGGTGGTCGCATCCAAATACTGAGGTTGGAACTGCCCACCTAAGTTTGGCAAGTTCCAGGCCCCGACAGTGTGACAATCCCCCAACACCGTAATGAGCCCCATAATGGTTATCAAAGTGGACAGCCAAGTGCAGGCAAAATAAAAAGCCACTATCTAAAGACAATATAAAAATAACTAGAATGAAAAAGCACACTTGGAACCTGGTTTATCGCTGAAGCGAAAGGTACTATTTTGAGGTAGATGTGAATAAAGTGCATGGGTTTTGTGCAGTCACTCACAGAGTGGGTGAAGTTGTCCTCACCCATTGCTCCATCCTGCATGCTGTTGTAGATGGAAGCAAAGTGTGTATGACAATTTAGTAGAACAATGGATGAAATCTGCTGACCAAACGCAGCCTCTATGTATCTATATTAGGAATGGCATGTTTGGAAAAAACAGTGCTCTGGAAAACTATAACTATCTCACATGACAGACCTAAAACAGACATTGTCAAAGGCAGTAAGTCTGGAATTGGCTGCAAGCATTTTTGGTTTGTCAGTGCTTTCTTTATCATGGCTATTGTAAAACTTTATTTTTAAGGGAGGTGCCATGCTGTCTCTAAGATATAAAAAATAGCTAAAACCAAAAATATGTTTTGTCTTACAAAATGCACACATTCACATAGAAGTCCATGGCAATGAAGGGAACTACGTTGTGTGTGGATGTGCTCCTTGTGAAAGAGCAGAATGATATCACTCACAATTAAGTTAGCTTGTGGCTGAAGGGGTTTGACCGATTGCCCCATGTTGTGTTTTGTAGTGGTGAGATGTCATCAGTGATGTCATTAGTGATGTTACTGACCATGTCATGAATGATGTAATATGTGACGTCTTCAGCAGTGCATTGCAGGGGCGGGAGTTATAGTTAGCTGAACTAACTATAACAGCGGAATTTCGATGGTTTTGTACAAGTGAAATGTCCAACTAACTATAATGGCCCTGAAACCTATGTTTTTTTCAGTTAATTTCTAAGGTTTTTTAAATGCTAATTACTAACAATAACGTACCTGAAACCTATCGTTTTTTCAGTGAACTTCAATGATTTTTAAATGCTAATTTCTAACTATGATGTCCGTGAAACCTATGTTTTTTTCAGTGAATTTCTAAGGTTTTTAAATGCTAATTTCTAACTATAACGTCCCTTAAACCTATGTTTTTTTCAGTGAATTTCAATGGATTTTTAAATGAAAATTTCTAATTATAATGTGTCTCATTCCTATGATTTTTTTCAGTGAATTTCTAAGGTTTTATAAATGCTAATTTCTAACAATAAAATCTTTATTAAGCCCCTTGAATCCTGAAGGTCCCTGGTGGAGAAGTAGCCCACCAGGTACCTCCAGTAGGCCATGCACCTTTTTACACCACGCTGCAAACACGGCTTCTGGCGCACCGCTGCTCAACGCTGACGTCCACTTGTGTCCTGAGGTCCTCTGGGAGGTGGTAGTCCCCGGTGCTCAAGCCCCCCACACAAAATATTTATTACAGCCCTGGCGATGTTGTGGTCCCCAGGGCTTCAGGGGCTCATGAGGCCCCGCCCTTTTTTAATGAAGCCCCGGAGGGGTTGCAGTCCCCAGGGCAGCGTGGGGGATGAGACCCCCCAAACATTATTTTCTAAATAAGCCCCAGGGAGGTGGCGGTCCCCGGGGCTGCGGGAGGGGCGCATGCCCCGCACACAATCTGCATAGCCCTGGGGAGGTGGCAGTCTCTAGGGCTCTGCTACTATTTTTTCACAATGTCCCTGGGACCTGGCTCACCCGGGAGCCTCATTGCCCTGGGGGGTCATTGTGGGACCCCCTGAGCAGGCCTAAGGGGTCAGGGTGTTTCTATTCTGCCCCATTTTCTTGCTTTTTATCTTTGTTTTGCTTTTTTTGGTGACTCAGTTCTACCGAGTCACAAGATGGCTGCCATCACTTCCTAGTTTAGTGTTGGCAGCCAATCACAGTGAAGCTTGGGCTTGGGAGGGTTTGCAAACCCACTGCTGTCCCAGATATCGAAACTTTATCTTTTTGTAATTTCTCTTCAACTACTGAACGGATTTACACCATTTAACAAAAAGGGCTTTTTCTAAACCAAGAGCTACCTTTTTGCCAAATTTGGTGTAATTCCATTCAGCAGTTCAGGCCGTAGCTTTGTCTAAAGTTTCCTATGGAAATGAACATGGGGGAAATGCATTTTGGGATCCTCCTTTTTTCTCGGCCCCCACTTGACATTTCACCTCAAAACTTTCAAGACAGGAGCTGACCGGAACGCCCCACTAGTTTTGAAAATGTCGCAAATATTAGTCAACCTGAACAAAAATTATTTGGAAAAGAAAAAATGCTTTTAAATAGAAACAAGGTCCTAACTATAACTACCTACTGGCGACCACCAGCATGTAATATATATATATATGTATATATATATATATATATATATATATATATATATATATATATATATATATATATATATATATATATATATATATACACATATATATATATATATATATATATATATATATTCAATGAAAAAACCATAGGTTATAGGCCATATATAGTTAGGAATTAGCATTTACAAAACCTTATTTTACTCGCATAAAACCATTGAAATTCCATATATAGTTAGCTAACTATAAGCGCTAACTATATATCGCGCACCCGCAATCCACTGCTGATGATGTCACATATTACATCATTCATGACATGGTCAGTGACATCACTGATGACATCACTGATCACAACATCCAGTGATTGTATGTGTCTGTAAAGTTTAAATATGTTTCACATATTGAAGAATGAGTGGATGTATAAGTGTCTGGATGAAGAATTTAGTAGGTGCATGACTGACTGTATGAGTGAGTGATTAAATGTGTCTCACTGAGTACATGGGTTAGTGACTAAACTGTCTTAATTCGTGCATCAGTATATTTGTTGTTGTGTAAGCTGCTGCATGTGTTGATCAGTAGCTATAAGAGTGGCCATATGGGTTATTGATTGGTTGCCCAAGTATTTGAATGGGAGGCTGAGTGTGTGTGTGGGTGGCTGGGAGGTGCGTGACTCTGTGCATAGATGTGTAAGCAGTTGATTCACTAGGAGTATGAGTTCAAGAGTGCATGTGGAAACAGCTATATGGGCGGTTGACTGTGCATGGGTGTGTTGGTGAGTGAATGGATTTCTCATTGCTACATGTGCAAGTAAGTACGTATGTAAAACACAATACATGTGAGAGTTGAGATATATAAATAACTGAACATAAGAGCCAGTGAATGTGTGAGTGGCTGTATCGATCACTGTGAGCTTGTATCAGGGATTATATAAGAGAGTAAATATGTGTTATTATATGTTTGAATAAGTAAGATGTGTATAACTGTATAGTTGAGGAAATGGAGGTGTGATTGATTCTTTGCATGACTGACTAGGTGTGTGAGTAAGTCCATGGATGAGTGACAGTCTGTGAGTGTCTGTTTATACTGAGTGTATGTAAGGTTATATTAGAGTCTGAAGAGGTTCATTGTATTATCACATGAGTGATGTGATCAGTGATGACAAATGAGATGTCATCAGTGATGTCATTTGAGTTGTCATCAGTGATGTCATTTGAGATGTCATCATTGATATCATTTGAGTTGTCATCAGTGATGTCATTTGAGATGTCATCAGTGATGTCATCAGTGATGTCACTGACCATGTCATGAATGATGTAATATGTGACATCATCAGCAGTGGATTGCGGGTGCGCGATATATAGTTAGCGCTTATAGTTAGCTAACTATATATGGAATTTCAATGGTTTTATGCGAGTAAAATAAGGTTTTGTAAATGCTAATTCCTAACTATATATGGCCTATAACCTATGGTTTTTTCATTGAATTTTCAAGGTTTTGTAAATGCAAATTCCTAACTATATATCCACTATAACCTATGGTTTTTTCTGTGAATTTCATTGGTTTTTTAATAGCAAATATGAAAAGCTTTAAAATGTCAAGTACGTGATAGATAAAAACATTTTCGTATTTATGCACGCTGATGTGCTTTGAACGCTGCCCCCCCCCCCCCTCCCCTCTTTTGCCTTTGTTAGTACTCTCTCTTTGCAGATACAGAAGGGTAGTTAACGCAGGCCTTTACCCCCGTTGTAATCCGTCGTACCTCCTTGTCTCTCCATTTGATTGATTGTTGTCCAAGCATTTACTGTTTTAGAATTGGTTCTCTTTGGATCATTCTCTATTTACAAACAAGCACAAAGTCGCAATACTCTGTTTAGTCTTTGCAGATAGTGAAAAATCGTGTAAAAAAATAAAAGTAATCGAGCAAAATCAGTAGGCCACTAATTGGATCTCTTTTTGACCTCGCTAAAATAGAAATATTAGGAACAACCCTTCTTGAGAAATACGAAAATAGTGAGATGAACTGAGCTCCACACCATGAGGGCTGCAAGACAGCTCGGCTCCATCACCCATCCCGCACAAAATAATGACAAACCCTATGCAAATATTAAAAATATAGACAACACACCAGCAAAGAAATAGGGTAAAACATTTTATTAAAAAACTATTTACATAACGTTGGTTTATAAGATGATGTCAGTAGTGGACCGATGTGTGAATAGATCGAAAACAGCACAAGGCTCCAAGATCCGGATAGCAAGCTCCTGGATGTTGGGTGCCATAGTTTAGAGTTCTGAATTTCAGCCTTTTTCAATGCCTGTGCTTTGTTGAATGAAAATGGCGGCTTGACACAAAGCTGACTCAAGCGTTGTTACTGATGCTATGCAGACCAAAACTGGTTTTCAGTTTGTACATTTTTCTAGATTTTTCAATCCAAGTTTGATTGACTTTGTAGAACGATGGCTTCAGATTTTCAACATACGGTGTGGTGGCGCTGACTGGGAGGGGGCGCTTCGCTCCTGCCCCCTCCCCAAGTAAGATTTTCATACGTGAAAGTACGTTAATGGTTTTGGTCCCCGAGATGCTTCGATGTCACTACCATTCTCAAATAGCATAAGTTCTGGATGTTGGGTGCCATAGTTAAGAGTTCTGAGCAGCGCTTGTAACACTGTCTGAAGCTTATTTCCTCCTACTGCAGCTTCACTATTCTCAAAGTAAGTGAGTGTCGTTTGTGGACCTGACTGCATTAGAAAACAATATGATATGTTACCTTCCTAAACAGCTTGACGGAGGCCCCTGAGGGGCGCTGTGATGGCCATGGACTCGGAGAAGACGCTTGGCTCCGACACCCTCCCCAAGTCTTATAGCACTGGTGTAGCCTGAGATCGCCCCCGACATAGGCGGCCGGCTCCCGGGGTCCGGCGGTACTTTTTGCCTTTTGATGACTCTTCAATTCTGGACCTTGTCCCACAATCCGTTTGACCTGAAGACAAGCTGTAGTGAGACGCCCCTTTATCGTTTTAGTTGCCATTCCGCCCGCTTTTGCTACACTGTGCCTCTTCCGCCATTCAGCTGTTTTCCGCCCGCTCTTGCGACTACAGCGTCTCGCTCACCATGTAGTTGAGATGCGCCCGCTCTAGCGGTGCAGCGATAGGCGGCTGCCACAGGACTCTCAAAATGGCGGCCGGCTCTTCGGTTTTGGGCCTGGTCCACTAAAATGGCCCTGGGACACCTTGGAACTCGGACGCTTGTCTGCTAGGGCTTGGATCCCATTCTCGAAAAGCGTCCCCTCAGCCGTGAAGATTCTACAAAAGTCATGGGGGCCTCCGACTCCCGCAGGCTTCTGGTGGGGAGCGGCTGCCATGATTGCTCGTGGAATGGCCACGACGGAGCTACGAGATGGTAGTGGTCTCATGCTGACGCCAGCTTTAGTCTGAAACATCCAGAAACACTGTAGACTACCAATTCGATCAGTTCCGGTAGCGCCCCAACATGACCCGGAAGAGAAGAACTTGCCCTCCCCTCTTTGACTGATGGTTCTTGTTGCCTGTCCCCTCTGTTGTCATTTAACAGAACTTTTTGGACTGCTGAAAGGGGTTGTGTTCTGAACGCTGGTTGGTGGAGACATTTAGACTATATTCTTGACCTACGTTGTCGCGTAATGCGTTTTATGACACGCCGCGTTAGCGCACCCGGAAGTGATCCGAGGCGCGGCGCGCAGCGCGTAACGTAAGCATAACAGGTCATGTGACTTGTTAATAAAACTTTTCATTGGTTCATTTTACTTTTGTTAATTTAATGATGAAAAGCTTGGTCATATGACCTAAAAATTACGCTTTTTATTATTTTCGAACAATATTTTTTTTTCAAACATATGTTATAATATTCCAGGCTAATGTACTTTCCCGGAAAATTTACAACTGTCTGGCAAGTAAAATATATTCCTTTTTCGAGAAAAAGGGCGTTTCTTCCTTCCATGACGGAGCCGTTGAGTAAAAGAGATTCGGCCTGCTGTCTTAGTCGCCGATGCGCCTGATTATCAGATTCTTATCGATCACTTTATGTTGCAGACATGAAAAACACAACTGCCCTTGACCATTTATCTTTACTGCGTTCCTACATATTATACCTTTTATCCGTCATGTAATTGGACTGCTTTATTTCACTTGCCTTTTACTGATTCGAAAACAGTCACTAAAAGTAAAAACTTTACAAATGAAAATACTACTACCGTGTTTTGTTTTAAAAACCTTTATTGTGAAAATGTCAGTATACAAATACGGGCCTATAACCACGTGGGCCGGCCACGGAGCAAACTCAAATCGTATATGATGAGGAGACATTTACACTGTAGAAGAACGTAACGAGCGGGCCATTAGGTGACAAGAACAAAGGTGTCTAACAGTTGCGGAATCGGTGGACGTACATTTTGTAATTAAAATACGACAGGGCCACTTACAATAACATTTTCTAGATATACATTTGCGGGCAAAGAGTTACGAGTCCCATTTATACCGGCGCCATTTTGGGCGAGGCCGGGCAGGTCCAAGATATAGTCAAAATGTCTCCACCAACCATCGGCCAGACCAGAACCCCTTTCGGCCCTTTATGCTACAAGATGGTGTCTTCCATTCAGAAAATATTGGTGGCAGCATTTTGAAAGGAAACAGAAACAGCCGTTCTCCTAGTGAGTTTCACATTGTTACATTTAGGAAGAATGTTGAAGAGTAGTATGTGGAAAATCTGAAGCCATTTTTCTACAAACTCTCAATCAGACTTGGATGGAAAAAAAACCTGAAGAATGTACAAACTGAAAACCAATTTTTATCTGTATAGCACCAACAGTAACGCTTGAGTCAGCTTTGTGTCAAGCCGCCATTTTCATTCAATCAATAGCGTCCCCCTGCACACATTCAGGGACCTGGTCGTGTCTTTAGATGAAACGCATTGTAGGAAAAGAAGCAGAAAGGAAAAGGAAAAAAGTTCCGCCGGACCTAGTGAAGCTGCAGCAGGTGCAAATAAGCTTCAGACAGTCTTACAAGCACTGCTCAGAACTCTCAACTGAGGCACTCAACATCCAGGACTTGCCATTCGGATCTTAGCGCCTTGTATTTTTGTTTTGTTCTTGATGGAGGGGAAACAACAAAAAACAGGCATTGAAAACGGCTCAACTGGAGCAAAAAAAAAATGACTTCTTGGGTGCATTAGGGCATTTATGATTTTCGAATGCCGTATTCATCAGGTTGATGCTCATGTTGCCATAGGACAGCATAGCACCACAGTGTATACAAGTTAACTTCATATGTTCAGATGAGGCAGGTGGCATATTTAGCATTCACCTTCTTTGATCCAGGAGGGATGGAGAAAAACTGCCAGATGAAACTTGAAACTTGGCCATCCAGATCTCGGCACATCGGTCCGCTACTGACAGTGACCGCAACTCAGCTGGACACGCCGTCTTTCGGCGCAGCATTGTAGGATGGCCACACCAGTGCGGCAATTTGCTGGACACCACATCGGTGCCATCCGCATCTCGACGCGTTGTGCTGCCTTCGGCCTATTCGCACATCGGTCCGCTACTGACAGTGACCGCAACTCAGCTGGACACGCCGTCTTTCGGCGCAGCATTGTAGGATGGCCACACCAGTGCGGCAATTTGCTGGACACCACCTCGGTGCCATCCGGATCTCGACGCGTTGTGCTGCCTTCGGCCTATTCGCACATCGGTCCGCTACTGACGCCGCCTCACGTGCCAACGGATTTTCTACGCTTTTTGTAGCCCTATGCCGCAGAACAGGTCATGTGACTTGTTTATAAAACTTTTCATTGGTTCATTTTACTTTTGGTTTCCTAAAGATGGAAGGCTTGGTCATATGACCTAAAAATAACACTTTTCATTGGTTTAGAACATTTTTTTTCCCAAACGATGAAAGCCCCACCTTGTTTCTGGATCATTCAGACTGAAGCTGGCGTCAGCATGAGAGCACCACCATCTCGTGGCTCCGTCGTGGTCATTCCGCGAGCAATCATGGCAGCCGCTCCCCACCGGAAGCCTGCGGGAGTCGGGGGCCCCCAAGACTTTTATACAATCTTCACGGCTGAGGGGACGCTTTTCGAGAATGGAGCCCAAGCCCTAGCAGGCAAGCGTCCGACTTCCAAGGTGTCCCAGGGCCATTTCAGTGGACCAGGCCCAAAACCGAAGAGCCGTCCGCCATTTTGACAGCCATGTGGCAGCCGCCTATCGCTGCACTGCAAGAGTGGGAGCAACTCAACAACATGGTGAGCGAGACGCTGTAGCCGCAAGAGCGGGCGCAACTCAGCTGGATGGCCGCCACCTGGGGGGGCCCGTTCACGCCGCCTCCCCCCCCCCCCCCCGGGCCGCCGCACGCCAATTTTCGGAGCAGCATTGTAGGATACCAAAACCAGTGCGGCAGTTTACTGGACATCACCTGGGTGCCTGTCGTACATGTTGTGTCAGCCATGTGACACTGGACACAGACCGCTACTGACGAGGCCTCCCCCCGCACCACCCGGGACGCCCCACGCTGTTTTTCTGTGCTGCATTGTAGGATCCCTAAACCAGTGCGGCACCCAGGCGACATCACCTGGGTGCCGTCCAGAACTCTGCACGTTGTGCTGCCTTGGGACTATTCGCACAGCAGACCGCTACTGACGAGGCCTCCCCCCGCCCCACCCGGGACGCCCCACGCCAATTTTCGGAGCAGCATTGTAGGATCCCTAAACCAGTGCGGCACCCAGGCGACATCACCTGGGTGCCGTCCAGAACTCTGCACGTTGTGCTGCCTTGGGACTATTCGCACAAAAGACAGCTTCTAACCATTGTTGCTTTTTGTGTTAATAAATGTTTAAATGTTTTTAGTTTTTGTTCTGTTCATTATCGTTAAAAGTTAATAAAGTTTTATAACCTTAATTTGTTGGAGTGTTATCTATTTTTTGAAAAACGGGTGAATGGGGCCTTGAATCGGGTTATTGTCATGTGTGGGCTTTGGAAGTGTGCTGCTGCAGGATCGGACATTTCAAACTCAAATGCACGTTCTTTTTCTTACCTTTCCGAAGCATGGAGCGCAATAGCAGGCAGAGAAAGGGTGATGCACGTGTTGAACACTACCTGACCTGGCAAGTTGCTGGCAGTGCCCCCCCGCCCGCTCCTGAAAGAGGGCACACACACACCGCCGCCCCGAGTACTTCAGAAATCTTTAAAAGACCATGCGCTTGTTCATGAGGCTTAAATGGTTTATCACCTCTTCTAGAACCCCTACATCGACCCTCTGACGTTTCTTGGAAAAATTACCATGTAACACAATACCAAGCCCTATCAGCTGAAACCCCCAAGGAATCGTGGGGCATATTAGCAAGGGGGTTTATCTCCGCTTTTTTGGCTTTAAAAACCATGAAAGCGGAGATAAAATTATTTCCCTATTATCAAGCTGTCGCTAACACCAGTTAGTGACACCTAAAAGGAGATAGCGACCATCTTGGGCCCGGCTTTGCATGTCAGTGATACTTATCACTAATGACATGCAAAGTGGCGTGCCAAGATGTTAGCGACTGGAAACAGTCCCTGACATCGCTACCTTCTATTACCAACTTTTGGAGATATTCGCACTAAGCGCGAATATCTCCAAAAGCTAACACCTGCCCTGAGCAGGTCTTAGCCATGTTATCCAATGGGAGGTGGATAACATGGCTAAGAGCATTAGGTCGATAATACATGAATATCGCTGACTTTTCTGCGATAATAGCAAGGTTTATCTGCGATAAAAATCGCCGATGTGCGGCGATAATTTTTGTCTCTAAACAAGTTATAGACAAAAATTATCGCTAGTTGTTAGTAATATGCCCCCGGGTTTTTGCTTGCAGAAATCGGGAGGCGGGAGACTAGCACTGAAATCAGTACTCACACGCCTGAATCAGGAGAATTGGCATGTCTGAATTCTCTACAGCTGGGGCCATAAACTACATCCGCAGGGGTAGGTGATAGCC